>NW_027095741.1:0-224857 GCF_036850995.1 Saccopteryx leptura
ACTAAGTTATCACTGAAAGTATCTTGCACTTAAGTGTTTTTGCTGGAGGCAGTCAGGCAAGCAGTCTTTATCGTTTGTCTTACGCTTCTATGGACAGGATTAGAAGTGGTGACTGTTTTGGTCTAAAATAAGCTAGTTCTCCGCTGCCACAAGAATGTTTTGCTAGTCTTCCTCTTTCTCCCCAGTCTCCTCAGTTTCGTGATCAATTTTAAACCATGAGGTACCATGGCAAACATAAATTTAACAAACTTTTAGGTTGGTTTCCTTGAAGATGACCCTGATTTTAGCTTGGACCTTATGACCTAACATTCAACAAAAAGGAAATTACAGGCTCCTGTTTTGTCAATTCTGGGTGAAAATGTTAGCCAATGAAAAAAAGTCTTGCTGTGCACTGGCTGGGTGGCTTGGTGGATAGAGAGTCATCGTGGCTCACAGAGGTCCTGGGTTTGATCACCAGGTAGGGCAAATGTGAGAAAAATTCTGCCTGGCTCCCCTCCTGCTCTTGACATTAGAAGTCAGAGCTCAGGGTTCTGGTTTGCAGGCAGACTGCATTCACCTCATAGTCTTTGTCAAACTGAAGGCCAGGGCAAGAGCGATGGACTTACCTGGTCTTCAGACCCTGAGCATCCTGGGAGAGGGGGGCCAGTCACAGGGTTGTGTCTTCTAATATGAAATCACCCTGCAGGCAGGCATGTATTAAGACTGAGAGTTCTCCGGGATCAAAAAGAAAGTATCATTCTGGGCCATGAGCACACCAGGTTGTGGCCAGGGGAGCCAGCTCAGGCTGTACCCCATTGAGGCAGGCAGGCAGCCTCTGTTGTTTGTGAGTGTTCAGGGGTCCCCCTCCCCACACTCAGTCAGCACACCCAGGACTCACCTTCCTAGGAGGCATTGCTGCTGGTTTTAGGCCGTGCAGTCTTGAGCCGCCTGGCCCAACTGGGGTGACAGAAGTGTTTCAATAGAGTTTCCCAGATATCTGGCCAGTCTGGCCTTTTTTATCTTTCGTCAGGGCAGGGCGATGGCAGTAGACCTGGCTGTACTGCGTTCTGCAGGGAAGGCAGAAAGGAGGGTGTGGAGGTCTCGAACCCTCGGAGAGGCCTCTTCAGTGAGTCTTGACCTCCAGCTGCTCTTTCTCCCACATCCCCAGAAGCTCACGGCTGCCCCCAGAAAGGCTGCAGGACCACAGTCCTCACCCGGCTAGACACGGAAGCCAGCCTAACTGCAGAGCTCAACAACTGCCCTCTGAGTGCCCTGGCCCTGGAGACCAGGGTGACTTGCCCCAGAGGCGTCCCTTCCTTCCCCAGCTTCCAAGATCCAGAACCTTACAGCAGGTTTTGCCTCTCCTCCCACTGCCACAGCCCCCATGCAGAGTCTTTGCTTTGCCAGAGGCCCTGGTCACTGTCTACTGGGGGGCTGGTTAGGGGAGTGGGGCGTGTCCCAGGCACAGGGTAAGACTCTTGAGTGAGGGGACTGTGCTTGGCCACATGGAGGCAAGGAGTCTGCAGGGAAAGATGCCCTGAGTTTACCAAGCCCAGCTCCTCCTTTGTAATGGAGCTTAGAGAGCCTGTGGGGGCTGAAGTGTGGACAACAGGAGCCTGTTACAAATTCTGTGGCCTGTGGACCAGCCGTCAGGAGGGGCATCTGTCTTTCTCTGACTTACTTCTTTTTTTTTTTTTTTTTTTTTTTTTGCTTTTTCTGAAGCTAGAAACCGGGAGAGACAGTCAGACAGACTCCCGCATGCGCCCGACCGGGATCCACCCAGCACTCCCACCAGGGGGCTATGCTCTGCCCCTCCGGGGCATCGCTCTGTCACAAGCAGAGCCACTCCAGGGCCTGGGGCAGAGGCCAAGGAGCCATCCCCAGCGCCCGGGCCATCTTTGCTCCAACGGAGCCTCGGCTGCGGGAGGGGAAGAGAGAGACAGAGAGGAAGGATGGGGGAGGGGTGGAGAAGCAGATGGGCGCTTCTCCTGTGTGCCCTGGCCGGGAATCAAACCCGGGACTTCTGCACGCCAGGCTGATGCTCTACCACTGAGCCAACTGGCCAGGGCTGACTTATTTCATTGAGCATAATAACCTCTACGTCCATAGAATCTGTCACAAATTGTAAGATTTTTTACTTTTGTTTGAATAATATTCCAAAGTATATATGTATTATGCTTAATTGTTTAAGTGAGAAGAGTGGAGACAGTGCGACAGACTCTTGCATGCACCCTGACTAGGATCTCATTCTGGTGCTGATGCTTGTATCAACGGAGCTCTCCTCAGCGCCTGAGGCTGACACTCAGAACAATCGAGCCAATGGCTGTGAGAGGGAAAGTGAGAGTGAAGGAGGAGAAGAGGAGAATGAGAAGTCGCCTTGAGGATTCCTTTTTATTTTGGGGGTGGCGGGATCATTGATATGTGAGACTTTCCTTTCGATGCGCCTTGAAGTAGGTGTTTTGTGTTGAGGTAACTCGGATTTCTGTTTGATTCTTGGATTCCAGGCTCTAACTCTTTCCACAGGCTTGGTAAGTTCTCATCAATTATTTGTTTGAATAGGCGCCTGCTCCATTCCCTTTTTCCTCTCGTCTTTTTCTGGTATGCCCGTTATTCTTATATTGCTCTTTCTGATGGAGTCAGACAATTCTTACAGAGCTCTGTCATTTTTTTAAATTCGTGCGTCTCTCTCTTCTTCTCTGTAGTGTTACTTGCCTGTCTTCAATGTCACTGATTCTCTCCTCCATCCTGCATGTTCTATTAGCTAAACTTGCCACCTCATTTTCCTGTTCATGTATTGAGTTATTCATCTCTCTCTGGTTCATTTTTAAAGTTTTAATCTCTTTGGCAATGTACTCTTTCTGTTCATTACTTTGTTTTTTGAGCTCATTAAATTGCTTATCCGGCCTGACCAAGCGGTGGCGCACTGGTATGCGGAAGACCCAGGTTCGAGACCTCGAGATCGCCAGCTTAGCGTGGGCTCATTTGGTTTGAGCAAAGCTCAGCAGCTTGGACCCAAGGTCTCTGGCTCAAGCAAGGGGTGAGTCAGTCTGCTGAAGGTCCACGGTCAAGGCACATATGAGAAAGCAATCAATGAACAACTAAGATGTTGAAACGAGAAACTAATGATTGATGCTTCTCATCTCTCTCCGTTCCTGTTTGTCTTTCTCTATCTCTCTCTCTCTCTGTCTCTGTAAAAAAAAAAAAAATGCTTATCAGTGTTTTCTTGAATCTCATTCAGTACTTTTGAAACTTCAATTTTGAATTGTCTGTTGTTTAACTCCAAGGTTTCCATGTAGTTGAGTATATTTTTCTGGAGATCTGTCTGTGCTACATCACTGTCTTGTGTATCTGTAATATTTGATTTTTTTCTACCTTAATGGTATTTGAGAGTGAGAAGGAAAAAAGGAGGAAAATGAAATAAAAAAGGTAGAACACACTGCAAAAACTAAGATTAAAAAACATTAAAATATTTTTTTTTATATTTACTGAGAAGGGCAGTGCCCTGTCTGAGGTCTCTGGGTCTGCAGGTGTCATTGCTAAGAGGACTCAGACTCCCAGGCCAAGTGTGTCGTCCACTTTGTTACCGTTCTCCTAATAGAAACTAAAGTGCAGCGCTAACCAAGTTTAGTGCAACACACAACACTGTGCCTTAGTGCACCCGTGTCTCACGTTTCCGAGCTTGTATTCTGCATTTCTGTGGATTCTTTGATTTTTATGAATAGAAAGAAACAGTAAGAAAACATGTAAGCAGATTAGTGGCATTTTTAAAATTTTTATTTAATGTTGGCCAACTCTTCGCAAAAAGAGTCAATGTTTATATTCACCAATGAGAGTAAGAGGTTTATTTGCTCCGATTTTGTAGTAACAATGTCAGATGTCTCCCCTGTGTTACCATTTTACTCCTCCTGAGTGTTCACAGGGTGCGGTTTCATTGAGCTTTTTTGGTGGTATTTTTGGCGGCGGATTTGGCCTCAAAAAGCCAGCTTACTGATGACTTCAGTGACTTTTTCCGCTGTGAACAATCTCTACACTTTACCAAGAGTAGTGGAAAATGCAGGAATCCAGGTGAGCTTTCTCACTTTACTTTGTGATGCATTTTGGGAGGTTTAGAAGAATGCATACCTGAAAATGGAGCACAGACATAGATAAAAGTTATTATGTAAAATGCAGTTGATAGATTGTCAGATCAGCAGTGTGAATCTTAGTCAAATTTGCATACACGGGTAGTGTGATACTTTAGGGCTATTGAGGTTGAGCTGAGATTATGACCAGTGTGTTTGAGAGTCACAGAAAAAGGGAAATACCTTCCATTACATGCTTTGTATGGAGTATTAGAAGAGGAACTGATTTTATGTGTGTGTTGTAAAGGTTTTCTAGGACTTGGAAATTGTTCTGTAATAAAGCTGATATAAGATGCAGCTTTCATAGTGACAACCAGTGAATCATTGTGATACACGGAGTATACTTACCGTGTAACCGGAGTTACACGGTTTTGTAAGCAGAGGTCCTCCTGTTCAAGGAGAACTTGGTGCTTATGATTTGTCCGGGCACCAAAATACTGTGATTCGGGTAGACACCTTTGCATCCTTATTGTTGAATGCAAGATAATAGTATTCTCTTGTAAATATATCCTCACTTCCCATTCCTGCTTCAGTTGTCAGTGTCTTCCCTTAGTCCTTACCACTTTGCCACATCTGTTGGGAATGGTTAGCAGTCACCTAATTATAGTCAAATCCAAGGCACGTCTTCTAGTCCTTCTTCTCCCGTGACTATTCATTGCCCTTTGGCACTTGTTACTTCCAAACTGATGTTTTCTCTGTCTTACTTGGCTTAAAAAAATCACCTGATCGCCTGTAGTTACTTCTCTGTGATTATTGAATGATAGTCTTGAAAAAGTGGGTGGAGATACCCACAAAACCATTCTTTCTTATATAATATTGGGTGTTCAGAGTTCCAGTGTTCTAAATATTTTTGGGTTGTTGTTTTTTGTCAGGATACAGACAGAGTTTATATGTTTTGTTGGTAGGTAGCTTTGATTAATAAGGGAAAGGGGTGTATCCTGCTCACTTTAAAGGGATACATTTACTTAAAATATTAGTAAATAGAGTCCTGTGATAACATCATAGAGTATAGACTGGGATACCGTTCTTCCCCTTTGTTGGGAAAAGAGGAACCCAGCGTGGACACACAGACATGTTTTTTCTGTGACTCCTCTTCACTCAGTTCCTCTAGCTCCCCCATGTCCTAAGTTTGTGCATCACCTGAGCTATTGCAATGGCCTGGGAGCACCCCATTATTTCACTCGTCATGTCCTCAGCTTCTCCTGTCTCCCCTGCACAGCTTTGGGTGAAAGTGTCCCCACACCCACACCAGTTTATTGTCTCTGACCACCGGAGAACTGACAGAGCTCCCGGCCATGCTCAGTGTGTTGTATACTGAACACTCTACTGGTCCTTGTCCCTGATTCCTGGGAGGAAGTCCCTAATCTTCACAATTTCTTAAGTGATAAAGTGTTTGCGACCCTTGCCCGGCCCCTTGGGCACACCTGGGTTTATGTTAAGGAGCATACTCAGGGTGGGGGCCAGTCAGGTGAAGGACCAACTCTGTGATTACGGTCAGGGAGTAGAGCCCAGTGTCTGGGGGAAGACGGGCCTGGAGATTGAGTTCAACCACATGGCCAGAGATTGAAAGGATTGTGAATAGATATTGAAATTTCAGGGAAAACTCAGGTTATCAAAGCTCAGCTGAGCGTCTCTGGTGAAAGAAACTCACATGTGTGCTGTGAGGGAGGCCCAGATTGAGGGCACGGAAGCTGGCTACCTGGGAGCGTCCCGCACACCCTGTGATCCCAGTTCCCAGGACGCTTTCCTCCATAACCCAGTGTCCACATGATGGGCTCCTCCTTCTCCAGGCCCATCTCATTTAACAGCTTTAGTTCTTCTTCCCTTCCCTTTTCCCCCCAGAAATCTCTCCAATCCCCTCATTTCTTCTCCATGCTTCCTACTTTCCCGCAGGCCCTGATTTGCCTTGTACCACATTCAACTGCAATTGGAGGTTGTGAAAGGAGTCCCGTTGGGGATAAAGTAGTGAACGTTGTGTGTCATCTCTTCTGCCCGAGGTTCCGCTGGTCACAGCCCTTTTCAGGAAAGCATGTCTTGATGAGTCTCCTGTGCTTTATTTTGGTTTCACATTCCTGTCTCGGTGTCCATGTGCTCGCTTTCTTCTTCCTGCTCTTCCCAGTCTCCTTCCTGAATAAAGAGTGTCCCCTACTTATGTGCATTCAGACTCTCGCTGAGGGTAACCTTCACGTCTATTGTGTTTTCTAACAATGTGCAAATTAAGTCAGGATACTCAGAGTTAAGAAATTTGTATGAAGCCGTGGCTGGTTGACTGAGTGTAGAGCATTGACCTGGTGTTTGTATATGCTGGGTTTGATTCGCGATCAGGGCACATAGGAGAAGTGACCATCCGCCTTTCCACCCATGCTAGTCCTTCTTCTCTCTCTCTCTCTCTCTCTCTCTCTCTCACTCTCTCTCTCTCTTTTCCCCTCTCCTGTAGCCATAGCTTGAGTACTTCAAGCGCATTGGTCCTGGGCGCTGAGGATGGCTCCGTTGGGCCTCCACCTCAGGCATTAATAATAGCTCAGCTGCTTGCGTGGCTCCAGATGCGCAAAACGTCAGCCCCACATTGGGGTTGTTAGGGAAATACTGGCCAGGGGACGTATGAGAGTCTGTCTCTCTGTCCTCCCTTCTTTCACTTGAAAAAGAAGAAAAAAAGAACTTTGGTTGAATAATCACAACCCATTAGGTGAAATGTCCATTAACAGTGAACAGTTGATCTGTCTGATACAATCACACACATCGTGAAGGTGAGAATTTAATCTTTATTATATTTGCACAAGAGATGCATTGCATTGTCTTCTTAAATGATCTAAAGTAACACAAAAACATGTCATCCAGGCAAGTGAAAAAATTACAACAGAATCCTCTCAGTGTAATAATAAAGACCAAACAATAAATACATAGATTAAAAGACTATGACGGAACTACCCACGTAGCTGAACGATAATTGATGTTATGTAATTATAATTGGGGAAACCACAGAAATCTATGTTGAAATCGTAAACAAAATGATATTTCCATATGATAACAGGTTTAATACTCATCAAGAAACTGTAGATACTGCATGTTTTCAAAACCATGACTCTTACAAACTATTTAAAATAAATATATAAATATTAAATATGAGAATAAATATAATAATCCTAGGGGCAATATTTTCAAAACAAAGCAATAAAACTGATGGAATACATTAAGCTATCACAACCTTATGGTTCTAATTTTATTTTTTAAAGCATTTTCCTCTGATTGGAGATTATTCTAAGTTCTGCTTGATTATCTGCACAGGAGGCTCCTCTTTCTCGTCCTCGTGTCTGCCATTAGCATCCGGATGGTCATCGTGCTGAAAACTCGAATCTCTCCTGGGCTGAGCGATCTAGAAAAGGAGAAAGAGTCAGGATGTCACATTTCAAAAGGCAACTCTCCAGATAGAAAGTCTATTTAAATTCTCAGTCAATTCTAATCAGAGTTTAGGCTAATCTGTAAACCCGAGTTTATCTCTAATCCTCCATTGTCAAACCCACTCTTGAACCATTGTTTTCAAGTGTGATTCTTGGACCTTGATTTTGGACCGGAGTCCAAAAATTACTAAATATCGTCAATAATTGGCTTTAGAGCAGGGACTTTAGATGGTTCTGTTCAGGATAAACGCACACAAAAGTGTTCACTCACACCTGGTCCTTCTGTACTATTAAAATCTGAACATGTAACTACAGATATTGCTGACACATCTACATCACAAACCACGAGACCAGTGCCTGATCTCTAATTCTATCCTTGGATCCTATGTTGAGCCAGACTACCTTGTCTAACCCTGGCTAGTGCTTTGATCTGAGTGTCTGTGGTCCCCATAATTCATAACCCCTAAGGTGATGATATTAAGAGGTGGCAGCGTTTGGGAGGAGACTAGGTCATTAGCTGTAGCGATTTTGAATGAGATTACTGCCCTCCTGAAAGACCCCAGAGAGGTGCCTCGTCCCTTCCAGTGTGTAAGGACATGGAGCACAGATGACAGTCCTCAGCAGAGCCTGATTGTGCTGGCACCTGATCCCAGACTTGCAGCCTCCAGAACTGTGAGAAATAAATGTGTGCTGGTTAAAAGTCCCCCAGTGTGTGCAATTTTGTCTCAGCAGCCAGAATGGCCTACGATAGCTAGTTCCCAAGATTTAAATGAAATCTTTGGTTAACCTTGTGCCCAAACTTGTAACTCAAAGGTGTCTGTTGTCCAAGCCATGCTAGAGCTAGTACTTCTCAAACTCCCCTCTTTCTGCCAAACTTCCTTGACTGTAAACTTTCAGGGTAAAATGTGTAATTGTGCAGGAGGAGAGCTTGGTGGGCCAGGGGAGATGAAGAACGTACCGATGACGTGGCCATAGCCATTTGTTTGAGGGTATATTTGAAGGAGAATATAGGTAGTCATGATGTCTGTCATATTTTTGGATATAGAGACTGTTTTATTGCTGTTGGTAAGTTCCTACTGTTGGGTTTCCTTAGGGATGTAAGGCCCAAGTTAGTTAACAAAGAAAGTCAAAGAAAATCCAGTGGAAAGTCCTTTTCCACTGAAGAAGGAAATAATGGGAAACTTCCTTACGTTTCACAAACTCACCATTTCAAGGAAGCTAATATATGGACCCTGTTAATTTGATTCAAATGATTTCACCCCAATCATGAGATCTGACACCCACACATGCCACCAAGCTGCGTGTGTGTGATGGTCAGCCTGTGTCCTGGAGCCAGTCAGAGCCTGGCTGTGTGCCAGGCAGGTCCACTTCACGGTGTGTTTCAGGGTGAGGTGGGCGGGGCGATGGGCGAGGGTCCACCAATTGGATTGCTGGGATTTCCTAAGTAGACAACAAATTATTCCTTCTGTACCAATGAGCACATAGACCACCTTTCTTCAGACCCACCTTAGTCTCAGAGGCCTCCGAAATGAGGGTGCGCTAGCACCCCCACACCCAGAGCTCTGGATCCAAAGCCTGGATCTGGAAAGAGAAACGGCCCCCTGAGAAGATGATGACTCTCCAGGTGGACCCTCTCCCTCCCCTTGTCCAGCCCCCAATTGTGTCTCAGCCTCAAATCCCAACTCTGATCCCAACGATCCCTTCTGTCTCCAATGTGGCCGCCTCTGCCAAGTCCCCACAGCCACCTACCTCCTCACACTCTTCCCGGGAGACCCACGCCTCCAGCCCATGGAGCGGTAGAACTGCAATGGCACTTTATTGAACGAGGGGCGCTGGGTGCAGTAGTGCTCCCCATAGAGGAAGGGAAGGATGGCCTGCTTAGGGGCGTGGTAATTCTCCTCCATGTCCAGAGCCAGGTAGCTGAGGACAGACACCAGGTGGCCAGTCAGGAACAGGACAGGAAAGACCCCTGGCCAAGAACAGCTGCCCAGGAAGGAAAAGACCTCTAAGAGCCCTATCCAGTGTCACAGGGTGCCACCCAGTATTCAAGATGCCACTGCTGAGCAGGGACCTGAAGGGCACCTCTCATACCTGGATGATGAACATAAAATCCTAGTGGGAAGCCGGCCCCTTTCCTTTAACCTGCTGTGTGTGCCCGAACCAGTCTCCCTATAGTGCAAATACCAATGCTGCTCCCGTGAGTGGCCCTGACTGGTCCTAACTGTATTCACCACTTTCCTACCAAATGACTCATACAGGACTTGCTGTGGTGGTGCATTAACTCAAGAAAGCTTCTTGAATTCTCTTCTTCCCCTCATATTCCTTGGCACTGAGATGCATTTTATGTTTTCATTGAGTGAGTGAATGAATGAATGATTTGTCTCATAGCAAGTGCAACCCTGAAGCATTAACAAAATGAAAAGAATTGTACTGAGTATTTTTAGAAGCCATTGATCTATTGAGAAGTGCTTCCATCAACAGGAGTCTAGTCTAGTGGGATTGAGAAAGGAGAGGAAAGGGCATTAGAAATTATGAATTCAAAATAGCACATTGTCATGGAATTTTAATTAGAGTGCTACTAGAATGCAGGTTAGCGGGAGTGACATGGTATCCAAATATTTTGGTGTTCGGATTGATTTTAAGAATAAGTCTTACAGCCTGACCAGGCAGTGGCACAGTGGATAGAGTGTTGGAATGGGATGTGAACGGACCCCTGGGCTCCTTGTGGCTTGAGCAAAAAGCTCACTAGCTTGGACTCATGGTTGCTGGTTCGAGCAAGGATTCTCGGTCTGCTTGATGGCCGCGGTCAAGGCACATATGAGAAAGCAATCAATGAAGAACTAAGGTGACCCAGCGCACCTTCGGTTGCTCTGCTACTGCCCACATTGAAGCTGGAAGGCCCACTAGTGGGCGTGAGGGACCAGGTTGTACCAGCACTGCAAAAGTGGTAGTTTTTATCTAAATGCTTCCCCATCATGGCTAGGGACAAACAGCCGTAAGGAAAAACAGGCTAATTTTTTTGAATTGTTTCCCTTTTAAAAGGGAACATTTCAAAAAAAACTGCAAAATGTAAAAGAAATAACAGATAATTTGTTTATTGGACATCTAATACCCTGTATCCTAGCTTGGAGTGATATCTCTTCTGAGATGGTTGGATAGTTTACAAATGTTCTCCCGACTCCCTGGGCCCAGGGACGATGGTGACCTCTTGCCCAGTGTCACACGACGTGCACAGCTCAGCTTGGCTTTGGACAGAATTGCGGGAGGGAAGTTGGGCTGCATTTGAATCTCACAGATTTATGTCTCCAGCCCAAGTCTCATTGTCCCACTGCCTGGGGAGTCACGGGGGGAGTGAGAACCTCCCCAGCCCAACTCCCCAGCCTCCCCACAGTCAACGTAGCACTAGCCACACAATAATCACAGATGTGTACTTAAATTTTTTTCTATTGAACAAGGAATACATTCCTAAGATTCAAAATTCCTAAAAGGCTACCAAAGAGGAGTCTGAGCTAATGATGCCCTTTTTCCTGATCTCTTCCCTGGTTTGTATTTCAATCCCTTGCACCTGCACACTGTGACCCTCCCTGCAATCACTCCTGAATACCGGTCAAGTCCGGTCTCCCATCTGTCCCTACTGCCTGCAGGGCTCCCACCTCCATCCCTTGGACTAGAAGCCCAAGCCTTCACAGTGACCCACAAGGCCCTGCACTACCTGACCCCCTCCCCTCCCTGCTTTCACCTTCCCACTATCTCCCCCTCTCTCATCACTTTAATGAGAGGCCTCCTCACGCACAGCCTGGTCCTGCCCCAGGGCTTTTGCATCTTAGCTTTTTATTTTCAATATAGTCAATATCAATCTTGATTCACTATCTCACATAAACAGAAAGCTCTTTGGGGGTTCTTTTATTTATTTTCTTTAGTAAAAGGGTCCTGGGACACAAAAGGGGGAAAAAAAACACAGTGGTTTATCCTCAGCTGTGATTGGCCATGATTGGCCCTGACCTCATGAGGGCACCATGGTGATGGAATTCCAAACTGACCTATAGAAGGCCCTGGCTGGGCTGAGCATTTTGTCTGTTACAGCCCAGGAAGCGTTACAGTGACCTGAGGTTTTAGACACGTTTGAACTGATATTTGGTTTCCAATTGGAATATTCCTTTTGGATTTTGATTTCTGGACTTGGATTGATTGTATTGGATTTGGAACTCGGACTGTGACTCGGATTTGATTTTTGGATTCTGATTTGGTTTGGGCGCTTTGGATTTAGTTAGATCAGATTTTGAACATCATCAAGTCACCATGTCTGGTTACTTTGACATAACCAGTAAGTGGAAACTGGGCACTGTGGGAAACTATCTGTTCATTTGCACCCTGGGCACAGGGGGCTTTGCCACGGTAAAGCTGGCCCGGCACGTGCCAACGGGCATGCTCGTCACCGTAAAAATTTTAAGCATAAAGTCTTTTAACCCTAAAGTCTTCCGGGAGGTTGAGTTGCTTAAATCTTTAAACCATCCAAATGTGGTAAAGCTGGTGGAGGTGATTGTCACGGACTCCACACTCTTCATTGTTATGGAGTTTGTCAGCGGCGGTGACCTCTCCAACTACTTACCGAGCAACCGCCCGAGCACCGAGTCGGAAGCACGACACATTTTCAGGCAGCTCATTTCGGCAGTACAGTACTGCCACCGGCTGGGTATCGTCCACAGGGACCTAAAGCTGGAGAACGTCCTGGTCGATGCGCACAGAAACATCAAAGTCACAGACTTTGGTTTAGGGAGGAAGGTGGAAAAGGACGAACTGAAAACATACTGTGGGACCGAATGGTTTATGGCGCCCGAGATGCTGCAGTGCCGAACTTATGAGGGCCGGAAGGTGGACATCTGGGGCCTCGGTGTTATTCTATTTCAGATGGTGACAGGAGAGCTGCCATTTAAGAACCGGGACTTAACTAAAGTGAAAAAGAAAATTATGGCTGGAAAATTTACCATACCAGGTTTTTTGTCAGTGGAATGTCAAGCCTTACTAAAGAAATTAATGGCTCTCAACCCCAGCGAGAGGTCAGCCGCTGACGAAATCCTCAAAGATCCATGGGTAAATAATGGCCAAAAGGAACACCTAAAGCCATACAGCGATGTGCCCCGGGGGAACCTGGACCCCGAAATTGTAGAACAGATGATCCACATGGGCTTCCAGCACCGTGATATAGAGAAGGCACTGAGCGAACAGTCATACAATCACATAATGGGGACCTACCTCCTCGTGGAGGCAAGAAACTATATGTGGAAGGAACACAGTGTTCTTTTAAGGCCCTGCCCTCAGACTCGTGACATCATCCTTCCCTCACCTCAGGCTTTGGTGGAGGAGGACTCTGTCAGTACTCCAGGAGGAGGTATGTCCAACCCAGAGTGCCGAGCGAGGGCTCCTCCACCCGGCCCAGCCTCCCGGGCCATCGCTCCACCACCCGGCCCTGCCTTTCGGGCCAGCTCTCCACCACCCGGCCCAGCCTCCAGTGGCAGAGTTTCACCACCCGGCCCAGTTTCCCGGGCCAGAGCTCCACCACCCGGCCCAGCTTCCCAGGCCAGAGCTTCACCACCCGGCCCAGCATCCCGGGCTATTGCTCCACCATCTGGCCCAGCCTCCCGGGACATCACTCCACCACCCAGCCCGGTGTCCCAGGCCAGCTCTCCACCATCTCGCCCTGCCTCCCAGGCCAGCTCTCTACCACCCGGCCCAGCATCCCGGGCTATTGCTCCACCATCTGGCCCAGCCTCCTGGGACATCACTCCACCACCCAGCCCAGTGTCCCAGGCCAGCTCTCCACCATCTGGCCCAGCCTCCCAGGCCAGCTCTCCACCATCCGGCCCAGCCTCCTGGGACATCACTCCACCACCCAGCCCCGCCTCCCAGGCCAGCACTCCACCATGTGGCCCAGCCTCCTGGGACATCACTCCACCACCCAGCCCAGTGTCCCAAGCCAGCTCTTCACCATCTGGCCCAGACTCCTGGGCCAGCGCTCCACCATCCAGCCTAGCCTCCTGGTCCAGCACTGCAACATCTGGCCCAGCGTCCCAAGCCATCGCTTTATCATCCGGCCACGAGGCCAGGGCCAGAGTTCCAACATCCAGCCAAGAGGCCATGAATGCTGCCTGCAGCCCAGCATTCCAGCCTGACCCTGTGAGCTCTCCCACCACACCCAGCAGCAATAACACCAGCTGCGGGAGTAGAACCCAAGAAGGAAACACTGGGCTTCCTGATGGCGGGACCCCAGCCTCTCCTGGCCACCGCCAGGGCTGGCGGAAGGTGACCAGGAGAGTCTTAAGGGGATTTTTAAAATGTTTTTGTTGTGGCCTATGCAAGACAAAGTCATCAGTGAAACGCGTGCAAGGCCTAGCAGTTTGACTTGTTGATGGCCAAGGCAAGATGCGGGTGAGGTCAGTACTTTCAATGCTGAATAAGAGGTGTATTTTCTATTAGCTGCACTTTCCAACTTTTCTTAGGAAATCCATTAACCATGATTCGTGTATGTGTGTGTGTTTAAAATGCTTGCCACAATTCTGCCATTAGTCCTTGAGTAAGAAACAGAGTTGCCCATGTGAGAAACAGCTCAAATGCAAACCAATGCCTGGAATTCTGAGCATCTGTCCTATTATTTGTTAAAAACCACTGACTGTCTTCACAATACAACTTATCTCAAAATGTAGGATAGTTCTTTTCCAAAGAGCAGCATATGGACCTCACTTTTAACCTCTGGAAGTTGAATTTTCCTCCATTTAAGGTGTCTACAGTTGCCCTCAAAAGGGAATATATCATAAATTTTAATTATGTCTGCGTTTTAAAGTCAGATGACCTCCCACTTTCTTTTCATATTTACTGGTAGCCATCCTCATAATCCCTCTCCTTGAGCTGGTTTCAGAGCCTCCCAAAGTGAATTCTGTAGATGCTACACAGCTTACAGTTTTACATCAGTTCATTTCAAACATAACCAATAAATTTGGTGACTATTCACATATCCATTTTCTCATGAAGCATTGGTAAATGAACAGATTTAACTTTTATATGATTTTGAGAGATTAAGTAAATGGAGGTAGTCATCCCCAAGCACAGAATATTTAGGTGTGATTACTTCTAAATCAAGCTGTCAGTTTATTGTTAAAATTCAAAAATAATTGGAAGATTGATAAACGTTGTTTGCATGCTCTTTGAAATCATGACAGCTTCTTCTCTTTTGACAAGCCCAGGGAAAAAGTACTGATATTAAAAAAAATCAATACCACTAACTCCCATAAATGCAGTTTTCAAATATATAGTAGTTCTATCTCCACAACAGCATTTAACATTCATAAAAATTTTACACATTAAAAATATCTTCTTTTTTCTGTTGAACAGCCCAAACTAGTAGACACACACACATACACACACATATATTAATTATTCATTTATATTTACATTGTTGAGAGACTATAAATAACATATCCCACTAAACCTGTTGTCTTGAGTTTCCATATTATTTACATTGAGTTCATATTTCAATCTTCTAGATAGCCTAACCTACCCTTATTCTTGCTTTATGTCTTTGAAGAAGACTAAAAGGGATGATTCAAGAATACATGTCTGTGAATATGTATGTCCCTATTCTTGGCCGCCTTTGAAGTCATTTGCTACAGGGTTAATCCAATGCCAAAAACAACATCAAGAGGTCAAAGCACATTTGATAATGGAAGAGAGGACACATTAAAGAGTCGGATGGCCCAGGTTCCTGTCTGGCTCTTCAAAGTCAGACCATTGTGCAGGTGCCCAGGTTCCAGGGCCAAGTCCTTAGGTACTCCTGCTCTCTTGGAGTGCTACAGGCAGTGCTGTCTGAGGCATATCATAGGCAAGACTGAGAGCCCCTGTGTGTCCTGAGAGCAGGTCTCATGACGCTGGCCTATGCTGAGCCATTATAAAGGAAGCAGAAACCACAGTGATAACTGCCACAGAACTCCATTTTCACCAGGACACTCTGGTGCCAATAGACCAGTGGTTTTCAACCTGTGGGTCGCGACTCCGGCGGGGGTCGAATGACCAAAACACAGGGGTCACCTAAAGCCATCGGAAAATACATATTTATTATACATTTTTAAATAAAATATGTATTTCCGATGGCTTGAGGCGACCCCTGTGTTTTGGTTGTTCGACCCTTGCCAGGGTCGCAACCCACAGGTTGAGAACCGCTGCAATAGACTCTCCAACAGTCATCTTGTGTCCCTTACTACACAAGTTCAGGAAACTTGCTTTGCCACTGCCCTGGGTCACATCTATTCTGAGTGGCATAGAACTGCCTAAAGTGGGTCATTTGAACCTGTCCAACCTAGATTGACTAAAACCCTGAGCCGAGAACATTGCCAGCTGGTGCCAAGACATCTAGTTTTCCTGATTGCTTATCTATAGTCAGACAACTCTGGATTAACAAGAGCAATGGTGTGTGTGATCTGATTACTGAATGGCAGAGATTCTGCTTGGAGCTTCACAAGCTCTACCTTACCTAGTCCCTGTAAGCTCATATGAGGGAGTACCTAGTGCGCTCACCCTACAGGAGAGGAAACTGAGCCTCAAGGGTTGGGAAGCTTCCTGAGTCATAGAGCTAATAAGTGACTAAGCCAGGCTTTGTGCACATCAGGCTGAGCATGGCCTATTTAATCACTTCACCAAACACTTCTTATGAGAAAGAAAGTTGAAGTCTGACCTGGAAAAAGAATCTGGCCAAGACAGTACATTTGTGTGTTATTAAAGAAAACTATTCTATAGAAACAAGAGCATTTATCAGTAGTGCCCCAAAATAAGATACAAATATAAAATAAACCAAACAAACAAAGATTTAGCTTCCTAAATCAAACTCATCCTTCTGTATTTTTCTATGACCCCTGCTCAGTCAAGGATCCTAAATCCATTCCTACTTATCAGCACAACCTTCATCCTAAAGCAGGGGTCCCCAAACTATGGCCCGCGGGCCACATGTGGCCCCCTGAGGCCATTTATCCGGCCCCCGCCGCACTTCTGGAAGGGCACCTCTTTCATTGGTGGTCAGTGAGAGGAGCATAGTTCCCATTGAAGTATTGGTCAGTTTGTTGATTTAAATTTACTTGTTCTTTATTTTAAATATTGTATTTGTTCCCGTTTTGTTTTTTTACTTTAAAATAAGATATGTGCAGTGTGCATAGGAATTTGTTCATAGTTTTTTTTATAGTCCGGCCCTCCAACGGTCTGAGGGACAATGAACTGGCCCTCTGTGTAAAAAGTTTGGGGACCCCTGTCCTAAAGGCACCTAGTTTCAGGAATCCAACTGAGCCCACTTCCCTACAATCCACACAGATCTGTGCCTTCACCATCAGTTACATGTAGTCAAGAAAGGAATGTCCAACCTGGTGGCCTACAGTTGGGGGGGGGCAGAGATTTGCAACAACAGTAAGCATACAGTACTGGCAAGCTTCCTCTCTCTCTAGAGGAGGTAACAGTTTTCTCTAAGAATTCTTTCATCCATTGTGTATGTTCCTCCCAGTATGTCCCCCACAATGCAGCCAGAGTGTCCTTTTCAAAACACAAGTCTGATCATGTCTCCTGTCCTAGAACACTGCTCCCTCCCCTCTTCCAGTTAGTTCACCTGACCCTTCAGGTCAGATTTTAACAATTCTGACCATCACTTCCTGGGCCAATCTCCCCTGGCCTTTCTGACCCTGTTAAATTTAAGATTGAGTCTTTAAATTATTAATCTTAAATTACTTAAAATGTTATATGTCCTTAGAGTACCATGAGCCTCTTCACAGGTTGTGCCACAGGTTGCAATGTCACACTTTTTAAAAGTTTGCTTTTTTGTCTCAGCGTCTCTCTAAGCTCTCAGCACAGTGCAGGATACCGCAGAGAGTCTCATAGGTATTTGTTGCATAAAGATAAGTGATCTGGTGAAGTGAATGGGGGTGGAAGGACATCAACTTGCATTTGTACTTGGACATCGTTAAATTTGACTCTAGTGACCAACACATAGAAGTTCATTAAAGCAAATGTTCAATGAAAGCTTTATAAAGGATGGCCTATTTGCAATATAAGGGCCATAGTTGGAGATAAAGTATAATAAAGAAAAAATTGTCTTTCTTATAGTTATGAGACAGTTGCTTTGACAGCTCCTGTCTTTTGAGCTTAGGGAGGTTTCTATGGATACGATGCAGTGGCTCTTGTTTGAGAAATGATATGGTAGACAATATTCAAACACATAAGCCCAATAGAGCGCCTTGACACTAAATTATTTTCTTTTTACAGGCTTTTGATTTTTGCCACATTCTGTGTGAAAATGCCTTGTCTCTTTTAATACATGATAAGTAGGACTCCAGTAATACCTCGGTTTTGGTTGACTTCGGTTATCATCGCTTTTTCCACGAAAAATTTGTCTCGGTTCTCGTTGGTTGCCATGGATTTTATCCCTTTGCCCACATAACCTCACCGCTAATTTTGCGAAAACAAAGGGCGACCCACCATTCTCCTGCTCAGTGTGGCATTGTCTCTCATTGTGTGAGCATCACCCCGCATATCTAGCCGAACAATTCCATTGCTTTCCAGTGTTTTCATGCTTTTTTTTAATTTGCTTGCAAGTGCTAATTCTAAAATGACATGTAAGTGATCACTGCATGTACAGTATCTGCACCTCTCTCTCCCCTCCTCACCGTCTTCCATGCACCAAGAAGAGTCTTCAGAAAGGTAAATGCCATGTTAAATGTTCATTTATTTTTTACATTAGTCTATTATATTAATTTTATATTAATTTCTTATTGTTTTTAGTATTAAACACTACATTTATTCTTTATAAAATATGTTTTTAGTATACATTTTAGAGTGTCTAGAATGAATTAATTGGATTTACATCAATTCATATGGAAATAATTGCCTCAGTTTTTGTTGGTTTTGGATTTCGCCTATTGTTTTTAGACGAATTATTGACGAAAACCGAGGTATCATTGTACAGTACTTAGCAGCAAGGGATAATGAGTAAGAAAAGCCTTTTTTTTTCTTTTGCATTTTAAGAAGTCTTGCAATTAGTGCAAATCCTCCAAATTTATTCAGAATCATTTAGATTGTTTTAGATTTGATGCATTTTCACATCAATTTTATAATAAGCTTGTCAATTTCCACACACACACAATTTAGAATTTTGATTGGAATTAATTGATAGAAATATTTGGGAAGAACTGACTTCTCAACAAGACTGACTCTTACAAAGAAAAGCCTTTTCAAATGTACTCTATTATTTTTCCTTCAAAGTTATCCCAGAATTATGTTCAACTTCTGCCTCACATCAGTCACTCCCTTCATCTCTCTCCCTGTGAATGGACTGTGAATAATGTCGATACCGATGAACTGTATCAGAAAACATTGGGTAGAGAAGCAGTAGTAGCAGAGCTGTAAGCATGGAAACTACAGTGACATTCCTAGAAGGAAAATGATGCACTCAGACCACCTTGAAGCCTCGCTCTTAGCACTTCCATCAAGTCCTGGTGACGTAGGAGAAAAGGATCATAGGCCTGTGGGCACCTCAGTTATGAAACCTTTGGCGACATGGGAATGAACCCACCTACTTTATGCTGAATTCTGCATTATTCTGATTAGCCTAGTAACATGTTTTTCATAAATCACCTTCAAATCTTCACATGAGACCTTAAATGTTTTTTGCACTAAACAATTATTTATTAAATTATATTAATTAAGCCTGACCAGGCGGTGGTACAGTGGATAGAGCTTTGGACTGGGATGCGGAGGACCCAGGTTCGAGACCCCGAGGTTGCCAGCTTGGGCATGGGCTCATCTGGTTTCAGCAAAGCTCACCACCTTGGACCCAAGGTCGCTGGCTCCAGCAAGGGGTTACTCAGTCTGCTGTAACCCCACAGTCAAGGCACATATGAGAAAGCAATCGATGAACAACTAAGGTGTCACAACAAAAGACTAATGATTTATGGTTCTCATCTGTCTCTGTTCCTGTCTGTCTGTCCCTATCTATCCCCCTCTCTGACTCTCTGTCTCTGTTAAAAAAAAAAAAAAAAAAAAAAAAAACTTTCCAGAAATTCCTATATTTATTTTATTACAATTTTATTTTTAGTTGTCCTGGTTTAAAGGATTCATTATCTGGCTATTTTATTTATAAGTAACTTCTGAAATATATAAATTTTCAGTTGTTTGAAATGGAACCTATCAGTTATTTTTGTCAAAATCATTAAGCTTAGAGTTAAAAGAGCAAAGTTTTTATGCTTTCAAATGGGTTTCTCTGCCACCCATGAAACTCTTTAAAATTGAAGACCACAGTTGATCCATATGTCATTATTATAGATATTTAATTTTGTTAATATCGGTGATGGAGTAATTATATTGTTAAAATGCAAATAAGTAATATAAGAAATTAATAGAAACAATGAAAATTAATACTATCTTGTTATAGATTTGTAAAACTTTCAAATTACAGAAGTCTTTTTATCAAGGTTAAAAAGATTTGAATCACTTATATAAAATTTTCCAAAACTAGTTCCACAAAGGCAAACATTGCAAATAGATCTTTGTCTATAGATTAAAACAAAACAAAATATATTTTACTTTTTAAATTGGACTATAATATTTTTAAACCAGTCTGTCCACTCTTTCACAGAAACCGAAAAGAAAAGATGTTTTAAACGGCAAACATAATTATACTTCTCCTCATGTCTTCCAACTCTGCTGACAAAAGGCACATGAGGACCGAAGAGGAAACTGCACCGCACGTGGCGCCCCCAGGAGTCTGCCGACCTCTCCTCATCGCCCGCTTCCCCCTCCAGATTCCTGAGCTCTTTAGTCCAACTTCTTTTTACTTCAACTCTCCACCAGTATTTCTACAATTAAACACCACACCAAAACTACAACAAAGATGGACAAAAAAGAGGAAGGTAATATGAATACTTTAATTTTTTAAAACAAACTTCCAAAGTGAACTATCCAGAGTCTTATTTAAATTGAAAGGTCTATTTATTACATGGATGATACTATATGCCAGTGCATATTATAATTAATTAATAGAGGTGTGAATGTTTATGATAAAGAATAATTATATTGTGAAAATGTAAATTAGTAGTAGAAGAAATTAATAAAACAACAAAATTTAAAATAATTTGTATTAATTTTAGTTTATTGATTTGTATTTTTGAGAGTACACATATACTATAGGAGACGCTTGTATAAAATTATTCTTTGTGTGAGCTTTAGAATTTTCTTTTTTCATGTAAGTTCTCACTAGTTAGACATTAGAATTTTCTATTCTAACCAATAAGTTGGCACAAATAACCTCAAACACCATGTGTGTTGGATACCAAAGTAATATTAACATTGAATTAGATAATAAAATTATTTCCCACAATCACTGATGATAGAGAACAAAATATAAATAATTGCAGTCTTACAGTCCTAGAGTTAAAAAGACACAGCAACCATTTAAAAGGTTGAGTTATTTCTCATAAGATATTATATTTTATTAGTACTTTTAATGACTGATGTCTCACTTTTATTTTTTTAATTTTTTTTTTTCATTATTCCGAAGCTGGAAATGGGAAGGCAGTCAGACAGACTTCTGCATGCGCCTGACCGGGATCCACCCAGCATGCCCACCAGGGGGCGATGCTTTGCCCCTCTTGGGCGTCGCTCTGTTGTGTCCAGAGCCATTCTAGCACCTGAGGCAGAGGCTACAGAGCCATCCCCAGCACCCGGGCCATCTTTGCTCCAATGGAGCCTCGCTGCGGGAGCGGAAGAGAGAGACAGAGAGGAAGGAGAGGGGGAGGGGTGGAGAAGCAAATGGGCGCCTCTCCTGTGTGCCCTGACCCGGAATCTAACCCGGGAACTCCTGCACGCCAGGCCAACGCTCTACCGCTGAGCCAACCGGCCAGGGCCTGTCTCTCACTTTTGAAAGAAGTAAAAAGAGGCCCTGGCATGTTGGCTCGGCAGTAGAGTGTCGCCCCAGCATGTGGAAGTCCCTGGTTTGATTTCCAGTCATGACACACAGGAGAGGCGAACATCTGTTTTTCCACCCCTCCCCCTCCACTTTCTCTCTCTCTCTTTCTTGTCTCCTCCAGCAGCCATGGGGTCGAATGGTTTGAGCACCTTGGCCCCAGGTACTGAGGAGTACCATAGCCTCATCTCAGGTGCCAGTATAGCTCGGTTGTTGAGGAAGGGAGGAGCAGCCACAGATGGGCAGAGAATTGCCCTGTAGGGGGCTTGCCTGGTGGATCCTGGTTGGGGTGCATGCAGGAATCTCTCTCTCTGCCCCTGCCTCCCTCCCTCTCACTTAACAGATAAAAAGAGAAGTAAAAGATAGAAACTTCTTTTATGATTCTAGTGGATAAGAATGTCAGTGGTCAGGGACATATTCTTCCAGAAGAAATTCGTTGTACAATAATTCTAAAACCAACTCCAAATATCAAAAGGCCAAAGGGGAGGGGGGAAATGAAAGTGAGATCCATGTATCTTACTAACAGGTATAGCCCCTGTCCTTCAAAAGAGTAAGATATTATTTGGGAGAAAAATGTCCATAATCCTTAAATTAGTAGAGCTTATCCACTCAATACTCATTTAATTTCTTAGTAAGTCAAAATTGCTACTCCACTACATGCATTCCCAAGAGGGAAGGCCAACAATAGTCATTGGAAAACAGAAAATCTATAGGTATTGGATGTGCTTACAGAAGTGGAAAGAAGTCAGGAAATGAGAAAGGCAGAAAGGTACTTATATCTTTTATAGTTTTTAATGTTATAAAATATTAAATAGCATTGTCTGATGTTTCACCACTTCTTAGTCTTTACAAGATAGATGAAAGGACACCGAAAAAATAATACCATTCACCTTTATTACCTGCTAAGTTGGTTTCCAAAAAATAGTGAGC
This sequence comes from Saccopteryx leptura, assembly GCF_036850995.1. Classification (NCBI taxonomy): domain Eukaryota; kingdom Metazoa; phylum Chordata; class Mammalia; order Chiroptera; family Emballonuridae; genus Saccopteryx; species Saccopteryx leptura. Next base: position 22,413 of record NW_027095741.1, read on the forward strand.
ACTTCAGCTAAAATGCTTTTCCTTTGGGAAAGGTAGCATACACACACACACACACACACACACACACACACACACACCCCAATGCTGATAGAATATCAGATATTTCCAATTTATACTGAAAAGTGCAGGTCAATGTCAAGTTTTCTTAGAGATGTTTAAAATGAGAAATGCAGAATTTAAAAATCTCACATATATTATTCTTTTTAAGGAAGCACTACTCTCCACCAGCCACAATTTGCTACCAATCATGTAGCTCTTGTTTATCATTAGTGATAATGATGCCATTTATTAAACATATTTTCTATATGCTTAACTTTAATTCAACACTATGAGGCTGGTGTATTTATGAATAATGAAACTGGGACTCAGAAAGGTAATATGATTTGACACAGGTCACAGAATTAATCTACCTGCAGTAGTCCATTTTCATCTTTGCCCACACAGTACTCTGTGCCTTTATTCTGGTAGTAGACAGATCATTTCTATACTTTCCATTTTAAATTGGATAGGATTCTGGTAAATATGTTACTTACATGGCTCTGCTTGTCCCTGACTTAACTTAGCAAGTGTGACTAAGTCACCGTAATGGATAGTCAGGGTGGATGCAGTGATGGGCACAGGAGTGACCATGTGTTCCTTGCAGGACCAGACGCCAGGACAATGGGCATGGATGCTGGGAAAGCAATGATCTCTCTACTTTTATGATAGCAATATGAGTCACATATGTTTAGGGTACTAGTGGCCTTGTCATTACACAAACACAGCCGTGGTGAGTGAAGCCAATACTGAGGAAAGCAGAGCTGAGAGATGGAAAGAAGGTGAACAGTATGACACCTGCTGAACCTGGGAGTAGTTGAGGCCGAGGCCACTCCTCGGACTTGCCGATATCAAAAGCCAATAAATACTACTTTTATTAAAACTAGAGTTAGATTTCTATTAACGCAACAGGAAAAGTCCTGATTAATAAAACACGAGGGCCGGAACTTGAACGAATCCCTTTGATTATGTAATTATATTAATTACTGTAAGACTTTATTAAAGATAAATTTGAGATGGGAGTTATATTATTAATAATATAATAAAGTGGAGAAATTGTACCTTAATGTCCTATGCATAGCCCCAGTCGTGATAATTAGCATTTTTGTTATTATTACCTTTTTTGTTTTTCTGTGAATATTTTGATGACAGGTACTATATCTTATTCACCCTTGTAATCCTGCTCCTGAGCCCAGTCTCTAGGACTTAGAAGTGCTCAACAAATATCTTTACAGTAAACAAATATGTATAGTAATTTATGTATAAGAGAATGCTACCTCTTATTTGAAGTTGACTCTTGTCCAGGATAGTTGAATATCCTAATCTCTCCCTTCCCTCAGTTCTCTGCTAAAATGACCAAACCTTACGTGAGATGCTTCCCACAGAGGCCTCTGATACAGAATGCTCTTGCTCACTGCCCTTCTCCTCATCTCACGTTGATTTACTTGACAGTATCCCTTACCTACTGAAAACCCTTATAGCTTCTTTCCTATCACTTCTGCTAGAATGTAAGCTTCTTAAGAGTAGTGCCTGGCACATAAAAGCCTGTCAAAAATAATCAAATGATTGTATGTTTACATTGTAAACAGTGTGACTGAGGGTGCATATTAGTCCACATTCCTATAATCTTCCAACACATTTTAAATATTGATTTAAATTTTATAATGAAAAGCATAACAGTTAAATGTAATGTTTGTATATTCCAATGTAAAGAATGTTTCCCAAAGCATGAAATGTGCTTGTAAATGAAATATTTTGCCATTGTCTGAACTCTGAATCTAAAAATCTTTTACTAAATCTGTAATTGTAATCATATTGATTAACACAGTATTGCCATAAGACAATCTGCTAAATCAGCGATCTGTTGACTCATTTGGTTATGGTAATGATATCTTACTCTAGATTAACTGTAACAATATATTGAAGCTTAGTGAAGTCTACATGTATATCATGATTGATCCAAATAAACCGGACTTATATTATTTTTTAAATACTTTCTTTAATTTTGATTTTTTACATAGATATGAATCCAAAGTAATGATAACTTACAAGAAAAATTATATTTTAAAAGCTACACATTTTAAAAATAATGCCTTTATGTAGGAAAATTTCAGATAAAACTATCATAATAGAAAGTGATCATGAAAATAATAATGTCTTGACAGAGGAACTAGAGAATCTATATAATTTTCCCTATTTGTTGTATTAATCTCCCAGTCATATTGACTTTAAAATAGAGTTTCAGAAACTGTGGCAATCATCATTTTTCCATCTCTCCTGAGTTATGTGCCTAAGCATTGCTCTTATTGGCAACCTTTAGAGCTATTGAAAATGATATACTAGGTCAGGCATGGCCAACAGTTTTTGCCCCGGAGCCAGATTAGAAAGAAAAGTGTTTTCATGGGCTGGACGAATATTAAAATAAAATATTAAATAAAAAAAGATTCACTTAAGTGAATAAAATTTTATTATCTAATTTGTTTATGAATAAATGAGTGAAAAAAGATTTTAAAAATTTTTTTTAAATTTATTTTTATTTTATTTATTCATTTTAGAGAGGAGAGAGAAAGGGAGAGAGAGAGAGACAGAGAGAGAGGAGAGAGAGACAGGGGGGAGGAGCTGGAAGCATCAACTCCCATATGTGCCTTGACCAGGCAAGCCCAGGGTTTTGAACCGGCGACCTCAGCATTTCCAGGTCGACGCTTTATCCACTGTGCCAACACAGGTCAGAAAAAAGATTTTAATATACAATATTATTTTAATAAAAATATATTTTAATAAAAATGTAATTACATACGGTATAAATATTCAAGCTGTATCGCAATCAATCGAAATAATATTTAATTAATAGAATGAATTTGAAGGGATTATATCACAAATAAAAGTATTATTTTGCTTTAGAAACAGCCTGGACACGTTTTCAGTCATCAACTCAGCTATTGTCTATACTACAATGACCAGCACACTTGACCACAAAAATAACGAATTATTTGACTTTGGGTGCGCACTGGCAAACTCCACCTAAAAGAATGTGGGCTTCACATTGCCACTAAATGTCAAATAGTTTATATCGAGTCCAGAAGAGTACAAAATTTGTAAATCTTTATAATGGAATTTTTTTAAAAGATAAAGAAGTATCGCAAATCCATTCGACCAATTATTGGAAGTTAACCCTAGATTAGTCACACGCGGAATTCTTTTCCACGTATCACTATCTTCTTAAATATCTCGATTTCCAATTATCAGAGACGCTTCTGTTTCTGAGTAGCTGAGATTTTAAAGTAGCGGAGAATATTGAATATTTAATCACGGGCGGCATAAACTCATTACGCGGGCAGGATCCGGCCTGCAGGCTGTATGTTGGCCATGCCTGTACTAGGTATTTTTCCATGAATACCATGAACTTTTAAAAAATATAATATTAGTAGCCCTGTTTAATTATAGTAATAGTGCATTGTCTCTTTCTGACTCCAAATGTCTAGCTTTTCGCTCTTTATTTTTCCAGTTTTCAGAAGGAACAGCTGTGGTTTTACATGGGATGCACCTGGCAGCTTTAAGCATCCAGATGCCTACTCCTGCATTAAAAAGAAAAAGGAGAGAAAAAATAAAAGAAAGAAAAGTAAAGCACTCCTTCTCAAAATAATGTTTATTTCAGAGGAAACTAGTGTTGGGGAGAGATTAAAGGAGAGAAATTGGGGAGAAAAGAATGCAGACTTCCCTTTTATTTTCACCTGTAACAGATACAGATTAAACGTCTTAAAAATACCAGTTTTCTGGACAAAGGATCACTTCTTTTTATTTGAAATGTGTAAGTAAAGTCTCAGCTCACCCTTATCTGTGCAAAGGGGTGATATGGCTATAATTACTACTCTACTTCTTAAAATGTAGTTTGGCCAAGTGATAGCAGAGAAGGGATAACTACATGATGTTTACACAATAGATGGAGCCGCAAGAAATATTATAAGATGTAACCCAAGGGAGGAGTGCAGGCAAGCTTTTATGGGTATTGTATAAAAATGCAATAATTTAGTAAAATTATAACATACAGTGGAATGAATTCTACACAACAAATGACCTGAGTTGATTTAGACTTATTTACTTTAAAGGATCATACTAAAATTCTGAATTTGCAAATGCCTAGTAGTGATTACCTAAATAGGGCTATATATTTCTGATTACTTATCCTTAAGTTCTCCAAAGGAAAATATCCATGTGATATTCTCTTTTGAATTGAGAACAAATGAAGAAAACTAAGCCACTATAATTATAGATATGTTCAAGAAAATAATTTTTTTGCATATTCAGTTTCTTTTAATAATAAATAAAACTCAGTAATTATTACCAGAATGAATTTAACTGCTTGTATCAAAATTTTCAGTTCAAGATTCCAAGATGGTGAAGGAGTACGCGGGTGTACAAGCTGCCACCTCCCAGGAACAAAGTGGATTATAACTTAATTTAAGAACAATCATCTCTAAAAACCACTTTTGGACTAAACGAACAGGAGTCTATAACCAAGGATCACGGAAAAGCCACAGCGAGACGGGTAGGAAATGTGGAGACTTGAAGGGTACTGCCCGGCTCCCAGGAGCAAGTGGAGCGTGAGGGTCCAGAGGGACTCACACTGAGGGGAGGGTCCCCTGAGAGGTGTAGGTCCTTAGCCCCAGGCCTAGAGCACCAGCCTAGAGCCCCGGAGCCTAGAAGACATGCCCACACAGCATTTGGTGGTGAAAAGAGCAGGGTGTCTGCCTACAAGAAAGAGATAGAGTTCTCAGATATGCAGACTCCCTCTTCAGGGACATGCGCAGAAAATCTCATTCACAGCCACTTACCTGGGGCAACGGTGGAGGAGGGCTGAAAGGACTGGAGTTCTGAGAGGAGAGTGTAAAGATGGAGGCCCAGGGAGAGACACGGTGGGGGACAGTCAACAGAACTCCTGTGCTGAGTCAATCTGCAATACCACCGTCATCATCATTCTTGGATGGAGCAGTCTCTTCTGAGCGGCACCAATCCTGAGGAAAAGCAGCCGCTCTGCCTTGGGAGTCTCTGCTGTGCCACTTATGGTGACTAGGTTGTGCTGAGAAGCCAGGAAGCAGGGGTGTGTCAGTGACTCAGCTTGTTGTTGAGGCCGGAGTTTCCCTCACACACCCTAAAGTCTAAGACTAGTAATCCTGCCTCGCTGCAGACTCAGTAGAAACTGTCCAGAGTGCAGGCAGACCACACATCTGAATCTCAGAGGCTACACCCTACTGAGGGTTCTGAAAAAAGTCTGAGAAACTGACACCTGGCACAGAGGTACAGAGCCACCCCCACTCCCCTTCCTATCCCTGAAGGGCTGCATGCTCTACTCCACAAGAGGTTATTTCAGTGGCCGAGTCCAACTAGCATCCAGCAGACGGAGGCTGCAGGAGGCAGGACTCACAGAACCCTGGCATTCTTTTTATTTTTTTTTATTTTTTTTTATTTTTTTTTATTTTATTTTATTTTTTTTTTTCATTTTTCTGAAGCTGGAAACAGGGAGAGACAGTCAGACAGACTCCCGCATGCGCCCGACCGGGATCCACCCGGCACGCCCACCAGGGGCGACACTCTGCCCACCAGGGGGCGATGCTCTGCCCACCCTGGGCGTCGCCATGTTGCGACCAGAGCCACTCTAGCGCCTGGGGCAGAGGCCACAGAGCCATCCCCAGCGCCCGGGCCATCTTTGCTCCAATGGAGCCTTGGCTGCGGGAGGGGAAGAGAGAGACAGAGAGGAAAGCGCGGCGGAGGGGTGGAGAAGCAAATGGGCGCTTCTCCTGTGTGCCCTGGCCGGGAATCGAACCCGGGTCCTCCGCACGCTAGGCCGACGCTCTACCGCTGAGCCAACCGGCCAGGGCGAACCCTGGCATTCTAAGCAGACCTTACCTCAGACCTAGAACGGGTAAAAGCCAGCCTTGCTGTGCAGTTTGGTATTTCTGAGCACCTGAACCAAAAAAGACAGCCAAAAAATTCCGCATTGCTTATAGCTTCATGAAAGTTGCTAAGGACCAGTGTTGGGCAGTGTCTCCCACTAGTCTGGACTGGGTTCCTACAAGGGAGGCCCAGGACTAGAGCATCCACTGTCCCCTGCAGAGAGCATTGTTTCTGGACCTAACATCCTTTGCTAGAGTGGTATCCGAAGGAGGGGCTCCTCACACCTGGCCCAGCTAAACGAATTCAGCTGTCTGAGATCAGCACCAGCACAGCATCTCATGTACATTAGATAAGGTGGAGCTTCACATTCAGCTGGTCTGGGTGCTGGATATCCTGCCCAGTTGGGCCAGATCCAAAGGAGGGAAGGAAGAGAGGCCTGGAGCATGGAGATTTAACATGTGGGTCTTTCTGACCCTATGGATGGATCTGGTCAAGGGCTTAGCCACTTTCTAGTGAGGGAGCACAGTCAGGCCCAAGAAAGGACTCTTTCAGTCTTCCCTCCTGAGACCAGGGTCTCACCAGCTTTGAGAACGTCAGGAGAAGGGACTGTTGGGACCATTTGATTGGAACCTGCTGTTCACCTTGCTGGGTAGAAATAAACTTTGAGTATTCAGCAGTGGCTGAGAGATTAGGCTCTAGAGTAGTGGCCACATTCCCCATACTGAGGTCCAGAACAGGAGACCCCTGAACTAGGGGATCCCACTAAAATTCTATTCTCAAACACAGCTGCCCAAACACAACAAGCTTACAACCTGTTGACAAAGTTGTTTGGGTGAGCCCAGCATTAGCTCACACTAATCTTTCTACAGAAGACTTGTTGAAAAGACCAGGCAGCTGCCAAAGGAGGAAGACCAGATGAATATTGGAGGCTAATCTTATGGACCTTGGGGCTTATATGGAGCTGCTGTCACCTCTGAGCAGAAGAAAACAGATGTTTACACAAAATTAATCCCTTCACAAACAGCCAGTGTACAAAAACCACAGACATAAACAGTATAAGGAGCAGTAACTACAGATAAGTAGCCCACAGTGGATTAAAAACAACAGCTGAGGTCCTGGCCGGTTGGCTCAGTGGTAGAGCGTTGGCCTGGCGTGCAGGAGTCCCAGGTTTGATTCCCGGCCAGGGCACACAGGAGCAGCGCCCATCTGCTTCTCCACCCCTCCCCCTCTCCTTTCTCTCTGTCTCTCTCTTCCCTTCCTGCAGCCGAGGCTCCATTGGAGCAAAGATGGCCCGGGCGCTGGGGATGGCTCCTTGGCCTCTGCCCCAGGTGCTGGAGTGGCTGTGGTCGCAACAGAGCGACACCCTGGAGGGGCAGAGCATCACCCCCTGGTGGGCAGAGTGTCGCCCCTGGTGGGCGTCCCGGGTGAACCCCGGTCGGGCGCATGCGGGAGTCTTTCTGACTGTCTCTCCCCATTTCCAGCTTTGGAAAAATACAAAAAACAAAACAAAACAAAAAAAACCAACAGCTGACACCAACCCAAGAAGAGAAAGAACCAACACAACTGGTAGTGGGTGGCAGACAGCACTAAACCTAGACTAAGCAACTACAAAAGCACCACGCCCCAAAAGGAAGAGTCTAGCAGGCACTGGACATGGTGGAGAATAAGTACGCCTAAAAGAACAGACACTGCACAATGTGGAATACAAATGATCAAGGTTGACCCATAGAGCCAACCAGCCTGAAGTAATAACCATATTCACAAAAGAAGCACCTGCATTCAATACATACAAAAGGAGGGAAAATAGTCCCTCAAAAAGACTTTTTAGAACAAGGAAAGACTTTGTAGAAACTGTCCAGAGTGTGGGCATACCACACTTCTGGGAAACTGAAGCAACACTCACCAGACTGCTGGGGCAACATCCTACTGAGGACTGTGAAAAAAGTCTGGACAGACTGACACCTGGGCAAAGAGGCAAAGTCACACTCATCGCCTTTCCTAACCCCTGAATTGCTGCAGGCTTTAGAATTTACCAGAAGTTTTTTCAGTGGTGGAGCACAAAGTGCAGCCTGCAGACAAAGGTTTCAGAAGGTAGAACTCAGAGAATCTTGGCATTTTCAGTGGACCTTCCCCAGGCCCAGTGTGGGTTAAAGTCAGCCTAGGTGTGCAACTTGGGATTTCCATTTGCACCTGGGCCCAGCAGAGGCAGCCACAAACTCTGGACTGCTTGTAGCTCCAAGAAGGATGCTGAGGGTTAATGACGGGCAGTGTCCTCCACTGGTCTGCATCAGGTTTCTGCCAGGGAGGCCCAGGGCTGGCACATCCAGTGCCCAGCCGCAGACAACAATGGTTCAGAACCTAACAACCCTTGCTAGAGTGGTATCCTAAGGAATGGCTCCTCACACCTGGCGCATCTGAAACAAGTTCCGCTGTGATCAGCTCTGACACAGCGGCTCATGTGCATTAGATAAGGTGGAGCTTCATATTCAGCTGACCTGGAGGCTGGATATCCTGCCCTGCTGGGCTAGATTCTACAGGAGGAAGGACAGAGGCTTGGAGCATGGACATTTAAAGTGTGGGTCCCTGTGAGCCTATTGTTGGATTTGGTCAAGAGGCTTAGCCACATACTCTGGGGCCAAGTCAGCCCAAGGAGAGGACTCTTTCAGTCTTCCTCCCTGAGACCAAGGTTCACCAGCTCTAAGAACTTCTACAGAAGAGACTGTCGGCCCCACTCGATTGGACCCTGTTTTTCACCTAGCTGGGAGTTATAAAATTTGAGTATCCAGCAAACACTGAGGGATTGGGCTCTGAAGCAGGATCCACATTTCCCATACTGAACTCTGGAATAATAGACCCGTGAAGTAGGGGGTCTCACTGAAATTGTATTCACGACTTCAACTGCCCTAATCCAACAAGCTTGCACCCTGTAGAGGAGTTCATTGGGTGAAGCCAGACTGAGAACACACTATAGTCTTTCTACCAAAAACTCGTTGGGAAGACAGGAAGCTACAAGAGGAGGTGAAGCAACTGAGAAGTGGAGGCAAACCTCAAGAAGATTGAGGCTCTTATGGATCTGCAGTCATCTCTGAGCAGGAGGAAGCTGATCCTTATCCACTGGTTGGCCCATCCCATACTACCCAGGCACCAAAAACACAGACACAAACAGCAGAAAGAGCAGTGGCGCAGGCCCTGGCCAGTCGGAACAGCGGTAGAGCATCGGCCTGGCGTGCGGGGGACCCGGGTTCGATTCCCGGCCAGAACACATAGGAGAAGCGCCCATTTGCTTCTTCACCCCCATCCCCTCCTTCCTCTCTGTCTCTCTCTTCCCCTCCCGCAGCCAAGGCTCCATTGGAGCAAAGATGGCCCAGGCGCTGGGGATGGCTCCTTGGCCTCTGCCCCAGGCACTAGAGTGTCTCTGGTCGTGGCAGAGTGACGCCCCGGAGGGGCAGAGCATCGCCCCTGGTGGGCGTGCCGGGTGGATCCCGGTCGGGCGCATGCGGGAGTCTGTCTGACTGTCTCTTCCCGTTTGCAGCTTCAGAAAAAAAAATACAAAAAAAAAAAAAAAAGAGCAGTGGTGCAGACAAGTTACCCATAGCAGGTTATAAACAACAGTTGACACCAACCCAAGATCTAGTACCAACACAACTGATAGTGGGTGGCAGACAGCACCAAACCTAGACTAAGCAACTACAAAAGCACCACACCCCAAAAGGAAGAGTCTAGCCGGCATTGGACATGGTGGAGAATAAATACGCCCAACAGAACAGATACTGCAGAATGTGGAATACAAATGATCAAGGTTGATCCATAGAGCCAACCAGCCTGAAGTAATAACCATATTCACAAAAGGACCACCTGCATTCAATACTCACATATGACAGGAGGGAAAATAGTACCCTGAAAAAGAATTTTTAGAACAAGGAAAATAGGTGCCCTGGAAGTTTATAACAAAAAGGCTATCTTCCTCATAAAGACACCAAAAAATTTCAAAGTCAGACATTGCTACCTAATACACAGAAAAAAATGGGCAGACAAAAAAATGCAACCCAAATGATCAACAGGAGAAATTTTCAGAAAAAGAACTGAATGAAATAGAAGTAACGCAAATACCAGATGAAGAGTTTAAAATAATGATTCTCTGAGTGCTCAAGGGTCCTAGAGCAACAATGGATGGGCAATTGAACACCTACATAAAGAGAGAGCAAGCACCAAAAAGGACACTGAAATCATAAAAAAACAACTCGTTAGAAATGACAAATACAATATCAGAAATGAAGACTGCACTAGTTGAATCAACAGCAGGCTGGATAAAACAGAGGATCAAATCAACTATTTTTTTTTTTCTGAAGCTGGAAACGGGGACAGACAGTCAGACAGACTTCCGCATGCGCACGACCAGGATCCACCTGGCACGCCAACCAGGGGCGACACTCTGCCCAGCAGGGGGCGATGCTCTGACCCTCTGGGGCGTCGCTCTGTTGCGACCAGAGCCACTCCTGCACCTGGGGCAGAGGCCAAGGAGACATCCCAAGCACCTGGGCCATCTTTGCTCCAATGGAGCCTCGGCTGCGGGAGGGGAAGAGAGGGACAGAGAGGAAGGAGAGGGGGAGGGGTGGAGAAGCAGATGGGCGCTTCTCCTGTGTGCCGTGGCCGGGAATCGAACCCGGGACTTCTGCACGCCAGGCCGACGCTCTACCACTGAGCCAACCAGCCAGGGCTCGAATCAACTATTTAAAAGATAATATAAGCAAGGCTCTGGCATTTGGCTCAGTGGTAAAACGTCAGCCTGGCGTGCAGGAGACCCGGGTTTGATTCCCGACCAGGGCACACAGGAGAAGAACCCATCTGCTTCTCCACTCCTCCCCCGCTCCTTCCTCTCTGTCTCTCTCTTCCCCTCCCACAGCCAAGGCTCCATTGGAGCAAAGTTGGCCCGGGCAGTGAGGATGGCTCTGTGACCTCTGCCTCAGGTGCTAGAATGGCTCTGGTTGCAACAGAGCGACACCCCAGATGGGCAGAGCATCACCTCTTCGTGGGCTGGCTAGGTGGATCCCGTTTCCAACTTCAGAAAAATACAAAAAGAAAAAAAAGATAATATAAACAGAAGCACAAAAGTAGAGCAGCAAATGCAAAGAGGTGAAAAGAGACTGAGGAAAATCTAAGAGACCTCGGTGACCACATGAAGAGAAACAACATCCACATCATAGAGGTTCCTGAAGGATAAGAGAACGAACAAGGGATAGAGAACCCGTTTGAAGAATTCATAGCTGAAAATTTCTTTAAATTGATGACGGTAAAAGTCACCAAGGTCCAGGAGCACAGAGACTCCCATTAAAGAGGAAACGAAGGAGGCCTACATGAAGGCACATCATAATTAAAATGTCAAGGTTAGGAGACAAAGAATGAATACTAAAAGCTGCAAGGGAAAAGCAGTTAATTACCTGCAAAGGAGCCCCCATAAGGATGATATCCAATTTCTCAACAGAAACACTTGAGGCCAGAAGGGATTGGCAAAAGATATTCAAAGGGTTGCAAAACAAGAACCTCCAACCAAGACTGCTTTCTCCAGCAAGGCTATCGTTTAAAATTGGAGGAGAAATTAAAAGCTTCCCAGACAAAAAAAGACTCAAGGAATTCATTACAACCATACCAGTGCTGCAAGATGTATTAAGGGGCCTGCTGTAAAAGGTCCAAAGGGAAAAAAAGGAGAAGAAATTGAGAAACAGTGGATTGTAGATTTAAAGAATAAAATGATGGGGCCCTGGCCGGTTGGCTCAGCGGTAGAGCGTCGGCCTAGCATGCGGAGGACCCGGGTTCGATTCCCGGCCAGGGCACACAGGAGAAGCGCTCATTTGCTTCTCCACCCCTCCGCCGCGCTTTCCTCTCTGTCTCTCTCTTCCCCTCCCGCAGCCAAGGCTCCATTGGAGCAAAGATGGCCCGGGTGCTGGGGATGGCTCTGTGGCCTCTGCCTCAGGCGCTAGAGTGGCTCTGGTCGCAACATGGCGACGCCCAGGATGGGCAGAGCATCGCCCCCTGGTGGGCAGAGCATCGCCCCTGGTGGGCGTGCCGGGTGGATCCCGGTCGGGCGCATGCGGGAGTCTGTCTGACTGTCTCTCCCTGTTTCCAGCTTCAGAAAAATGAAAAAAAAAAAAAAAGAATAAAATGATGGATTCTAAGATGGCGACAGAGTAGACACACATTCCAATTGCCACTTCCTAGGACCAAATTGATTAAACCTAATTTAAGAACAATCATCTCAAAAAACCAACTTTGGACTGAACAAAGCGTAGTATATAACCAAGGATCATAGAAGAAACCACATTGAGACTGGTAGGAAGGGCTGAAATGCAAAAGCACTGCCCTGCTCCCAGGTGTGAGTGGCAGCTGAGGGACTGGAGGGACTCTCAGTGTGGGGAGCGTCGCCCTTAGAGTTGTGGGCACTCAGGTCCAGGCCCAGAGTCCCAACCTAGGGCCTTAGAGCCTAGAAGCGGTGCCTACACAGCCTGTGGAGGTGAAAAGAGCCAGGTTACTGTCTGCGGGAAAGAGTCAGAGCTCTGAGACGCCATTCCATCTGAAAGGGCCCATGCAGAAAATCTTATTCACAGCCACTTACCCTGGACCCTAGTAGAGGGAGAATTGAGTGGACTAGAGTTGCATGAGGGGAGTTTAAATTTGGAGGCCCAGGGAAAGACACTGTTGGGGATGGCCACAGGAACCCCTGTGCTGAGTCATTCTCCAATACTGCAGTTACCATCATTCTTGGGTGAAGCATTCCCTCTGAGCAGCATCAGCCTAGGGAGAAGCAACAGCTCCGTCCTCTGAGTCTCTCCTGCACGAGTCATGGTGACTTGGTTGGGCTGAGTAATCCGGAAGCAAGGGGCATGTCAGTGACCCAGTTTTCTAGGTGTAAAGGCCGTGGCTGTCCCCAATACACTCCTGAGTTTAAGACTGATACTTTCACCTCATGAAAGACTCTGTAGGAACTGTCCAGAGTGCAGCGTACCACACTTCTGGGAACTGAGGCCACACTCACCAGACTCCTGGACCCACAACCTACTGATGACTGTGCAAAAAGTCTGCACAGACTGACTCCTGGGGCAGAGAGGCAAAGTCACACTCATCACCTTTTCTTAATCCCTGAATTGCCGCAGGCTCTAGTATTTACCAGAGGTTTTTTCAGTGGTGGAGTACAAAATGCAGCAGGCCGACAAAGGTTTCAGGAGATGGAACTCAGAGAATCTTGGCATTTTCAGCGAACCTCCCTCCAGGCCCAGTGTGGGTTAAAGTCAGCCTAGGTGTGCAACTTGGGATTTCCATCTGTACCTGGGCCCAGCAGAGGCAGCCATAAACTCTGGACTGCTTGTAGCTCCAAGAAGGTTGCTGAGGGCCAGTCACGGGCAGTGTCTTCCTCTGATCTGCACCTGGCTCCTGTCAGGGAGGCTCAGGGCTGGCACATAACAGAGCCCAGCTGCAGAGGACATTGGTTCAGAACCTAACAACCCTTGCTAGAGTGGTATCCTAAGGAATGGCTCCTCTCACCTGGCCCAGCTGAGGCAAGTTCCGCTCTCTGTGATCAGCACTGGCACAGCAGCTCATGTACATTAGATAAGGTGGAGCTTCATATTCAGCTGACCTGAACGCTGGATATTCTGCCCTGCTGGGCTAGATTCCACAGGAGAAGGACAGAGGCTTGGAGCATGGACATTTAAAGTGTGGGTCCCTGTGAGCCTGCTGTTGGGTCTGATCAAAGGGCTTAGCCATATACTCTGAGGCCACGTCAGCCCCAGGAGAGGACTCTCTCAGTCTTCCTACCGAAGACCAAGGTCTCACCAACAGTAAGAACTTCTACAGAAGGGACTGTCGGCCTCACTCGATGTGACCCTACTTTCCACATTGCCTGGGAAAAATAAAAGTTGAGTATCTAGAAATGACTGGAGGATTGGGCTCTGAAGAAGGAGCCACATTCCTCATACTGAACTTTTTACTAAGTACCCCTGAATTTGGGGGTCCCACTGAAATTGTATTCCTGACTTTAGCTGCCCTAATCCAACAAGCTTGCAACCTGTAGAGGAGCTCTTTGGGTGAGGCCAGTCTGAGACCACACTACAGTCTTTCTATCGAAATCTTGTTGAAAGACAGGCACCTACAAGAGGAGGTGGATCAGCTGAGAAGTGGAGGAAAATCTTGTGGAGTTTGAGGCTTTTATGGAGCTGCAGTCAAATCTGAGCAGGAGGAAGCTGATCCTTTTACAGTACTTGGCCCATTCCATACTAGTCAGGCACAGAAAACACAGACACAAACAGCATAAAGAGCAAAAGCACAGACAAATAGCCCACAGCGGGTTACAAACAATAGCTGACTCCAACCCAAGAAGATCTAGAACCAACACAAATGGTAGTGGGTGACAGACAGCACCAAACCTAGACTAAGCAACTACAAAAGCACCTTGCCCCAAAAGGAAGAGTCTAGCCGGCACTGGACATGGTGGAGAATAAATACGCCCAACAGAACAGACACTGCACAATGTAGAATACAAATGATCAAGGTTCACCCATAGAGCCAACCAGGCTGAAATAATAACCATATTCACAAAAGGATTATCTGCATTCAATACTCACATACAACAGAAGGGAAAACAGTCCCTCAAAAAGAATTTTTAGAATAGGTGGCCTGGAGGTTAATACCAACAAGCCTATCTTCATCAAAAATTCACCACTAAAATTCAAAGTCAGACATTGCTACGTTATACACAGAAGGAACGAGCCGATAAAGAGATGTGACTCAACTGATCAACAGGAGAAATTTCCCAAAAACAGAACTGAATGAAATAAAAGTAACCAAACTACCTGATGAAGTGTTTAAAATAATGATTCTTAGGGTGCTCAAGGGTCCTAGAGCAACAATGAATAGTCATAATGAGCACCTACAGAAAGAGATAGCAAACACCAAATAGGACTCTGAAATAATAAAAAAACAACCCATCAGAAATGACAAATATAGTATCAGTAATGAATACTGCACTAGTTGAATCAACAGCAGGCTGGATAAAGCAGTGGATCGAATCAGCAATTTAAAACTTAAGATAAACAGAAGCACAGAAATAGAGCAGCAAAATTGAAAGAGAAAACGCAGACACAAACAGCATAAAGAGCAGTAGCACAGACAAATACCCCAAAGCGGGTAGAAATAATAACGGATGCTAATCCAATATTTATAACTTTAGAGAGGTTGGTTGGGTGAGGCCAGTCTGGTCCAACTCTACAGTCTTTCTTCAGAAGCCTCTGTAGGAAGAAAGGCAGCTGCAAGAGAAGGTGGAGCTGCTGAGAAATGGATGCAAATCTAATGGAGCTATGTGCTTTATAAGAAGCCTGAAGTAGTAGTGTGTAGCAGACAGGACCAACCCTAGACTCGGCTAGCTGCACAAGCAGCATGTGCATAGGAAGAATCTAGCAGGCACCAAACACTATGAAGAATAAATACACACAAGAGGACAGACATTGGACAGTGTGTAATACACATGATTATGGTTGAACCTTAGAGCCTGGAAGCCTGAAGTAGTAATGGTTCTGACTAAATGAACAATTGCATTCAATATTCACCAGTAGGAGGGAATATAGTACCATTAAGGTGCATTCCTAAGACAAGGAAAATAGCAGGCCTAAAGGTCAATATTACCAGGTTTATCCTCCTCGTAAAGACAACACAAAAATTTCAAAGTCAGATAGTGCTACCTAATACACAGACAAAGAAAGCAAACGAAGAAATGTGACCCAAATGAATCAAGAATAAAAAAGTCCAGTAAAATAATTAAATGATATAAAAGTAACCAAACTACCATACACAAAATTTAAAATAATGATTCTTACAATGCTCATGAATTGTAGAGCAATAATAGATGGACATAATGAGCACCTAAATAAAAAGATAGAAAACATTAAAAAAGACATTGAAATCATTAAATTTGACAGGGTGACATTTCCCTGTATTGATGAAGAAAAAGTCATACAAGTTGAAGAAGCACAGAGACTCCCATTAAAGAGGAAAACAAGGAGGTCAGAAATGAAAAGTACAATATCATAAATGAAGATTGCACTAGAAGGAATCAACAGTATGCTGGATAAAGCAGCAGATTGAATCAGTGATTTAGAAGACATGATAAATGCACATGCCCCTCTATTTTCATCTCAGCATTGTTCACAGTGGCCAAGACATGGAAACAGCCTAAGAGCACTTCAATAGAGAATTGGATAAAAAAGATATGGTACATATATACAATGGAATACTACTCAGCAATAAGAAATGATGACATAGTATCATTTACAAGAATATGGATGGACCCTGAGAACATTATACTGAGTGAAATAAGTAAACCAGAAAAAGCTAAGAACTGTATGATTCTATACATAGGTGGGATACAAAATTGAAACTCATGGTCATTGAAAAAAGTACATCGGTTACCAGGGGGATGGAAAGGGAGATGGGGAAGGTTTTGGGGGGAAAGGGGAAGGACTTTAAAAGAAACAAAATATAAAGTGACAGATGATAATTAGACTTTGGGTGATGGATATACAGCATAATGGATTGTTCAAGTGAAGTGGAGAAGTTTTCTCTAAATTTATGTACTCTGGTTGACCAATGTCACCCTGTCAAATTTAATTGTCTAAATAAAAAGAAAAAATAGAAGACAAGATAAACATAACCAAATAAGTAACGCTGCAAAATGCAAAGAGTTGCAAAATGACTGAGGAAACTTTAAGAGACCTTGGTGATAACATGAAGAAAAACAACATCCACATCATAGGGGTTCCTGAAGGATAAGAGAATGAACAAAAATTGAAAACCTGTTTGAGGAAATCATAGCTGAAAATTTCCCTATATTGATGAAGAAAAAGCCATACAAGTTGAAGAAGCACAGAAACTCCCATTAAAGAGGAAACCAAGGAGGCCTACACCAAGACACATCACAATTAAATTGCGAAAGTTAAGAGACAAAGAAAGAATACTAAAAGCTGCAAGGGAAAAGCAGTTAATTATCTGCAGAGGAGCCCCATAAGGAGGATATCCAACTTCTCAATAGAAACACTTGAGGCCAGAAGGGAATGGCAAGAAGTATTCAAAGTAATGCAGAACAAGAGCCTACAACCAAGACTGCTTTGTCTGTGAAGACTATTGTTTAACATTGAAGAAGAAATAAAGAGCTTTCTAGACCAAAAAAAGAAAAACATTCAGTGAATTGATTAAAACGCAATCAGAATTGTAAGAACTGTTAAGGGGCATACTATAAAAAAAAAGAAAGAAAATTGAGAAAAACAGGAATGTAGATTTAAAGAATAAAAGGGCAATAAATATGTACACATCAATTATAACCTTAAATATAAATGGATTAAATGCTCTAATCAAAGGACATAGGGAAGCTGCATGGATTAGAAAATAGAACCCAAAGTTATGCTGTCTACAGGAGACTCACCTCAGAACAAACGACACACATTGATTAAAAGTGAAGAAATGGAAAAAAGTATTTCATGCAAATGGAAATGAAAAGAAAGCTGGGATAGCAATACTTATATATGATAAAATAGACTTTAAAACAAAGGTTAGTGTAAGAGATAAAGAAGGTCACTACATAATGATGAGAGTAATCCAAGAGGAGGATATAACCATTGTAAATTCTCAGCAAACAAAAGTCCTGGACCGGATGTCTTCACAGCCAAATTTTACCAAACATTCAAAGAAGAATTAACACCTGTCATTCTCAAGAAATTTCAAAAAATTCAAGAGAAGGAAAAACTTCCAATCTCTTTTTATGAGGTAAGTATGATCCTCATTCCAAAACCAGGTAAAGATACCAGAAAAAACAACAACAAACAAACTATAGGCCAATATCCCTGATGAACAGATATGCTAAAATTCTCAACAGAATATTAGCAAACTGGATCCAACAATACCTTAAAAAACTAATACATCATGATCAAGTGGGATTTATTCCAGGGAGGAAAGGCTGGTATAATATCTAATATATAATATTTTCTAAAATCAATAAATGTGATTCATCACATAAACCAAAGGAAGGATAAAATTACATAATTATATCAATAGATGCAGGAAAGTATTTGATAAAGTATTTGTATTAGGTGATATTTATGCACCTAATACAAGAGCATCTAAATCAGTGGTTCTCAACCTTTCTAATGCCATGACCTCGCAATACAGTTCCTCATGTTGCGGTGACCCCAAACCAAAAAATAATTTTGGTGGCTACTTCATAACTGTAATTTTGCTACAGTTATGATTCAGAATATAAATACCTCATATGCATTATGTATTTTTTGATGGTTTTAGGCGACCCTGCTGGGTTCGCGACCCACAGGTTGAGAACCGCTGATCTAAATATATAAAACAACTTTTTACAGATATATAGGGAAAGATAAACAGCAATACTATAATAGGGGATGTTAATACCTCATTAACATCAATGGACAGATCTTCCAGACAGAAAACTAACCAAGATACAGTGGCCTTAAATGACACACTTGATCAAATGGATTTAATTTATATCTTCCGAACTTTTCACCCCAAAGCAGCAGAATATACATTCTTTTCAAGTGCTCATGGTACATTCTCTAGGATAGTCCACAAGTTAGGACACAGAATGAGTCTCAATAAATTTAAGAAGATTGAAATCATATCAAGTATCTTCTCTGAACACAATGGCATGAAACTAGAAATCAAATACAATAGAAAAACTGAAAAACATTCTAACACTTGGAGGTTAAATACCATGTTATTACATAACAAATGGGTTAACAATGACATCAAGGAAGAAATCAGAAATTTTCTTGAAACAAATGAAAATGAACATATAACAACTCAAAATTTATGGAATACAGCAAAAGAGTTTTGAGAGGGAAGTTCATAGCATTACAGGCTGACCTTAAAGAAGCAAGAAAAAGCTCAAATAAACAACTTCATGCTGCACCTAAAAGAACTAGAAAAAGAACAACAAATAAAGCCCAGAGGAAGTAGAATGAAGAAACTAATAAAGATCAGAATGGAAATAAATACATAGAGGCTAAAAAAACATTAGAGAAGATCAATGAAACTAAGAGCTGGTTCTTTGAAAAGGTATACAAGATTGATAAATCTTTAATCAGACCCATCCAGAACAAAAAGAGAGAACTCAAATAAAATTAGAAAAGAAAGTGAAGATGTAACAACTGACATCACAGAAATACAAAGGATTGTAAGAAAATACTATGAAGAACAAAACGCCAAAAAGTTGGACAACCTAGGTGAAATGGATAAATTCCTAGAAACATAAGTCCTTCCAAAACTCAATCTTGAAGAATCAGCAAACCTAAACAGACCTATTACAACAAATGAAATTGAAATAGTTATCAAAAAATTCTCAGCAAACAAAAGTCCTGGACCAGATGGCTTCACAGGCAAATTTTACCAAACATTCAAAGAAGAATTAACACCTGTCTTTCTCAAGCAATTTCAAAAAATTCAAGGGAAGGAAAAACTTCCAAGCTCTCTTTATGAGGTAAGTATGATCCTCATTCCAAAACCAGGTAAAGATACCAGAAAAAAAAAACAAAACAAAACTATAGGCCAATATTCCTGATGAACAGATATGCTAAAATTCTCAACAGAATATTAGCAAACTGGATCCAACAATACCTTAAAAAACTAATAAATCATGATCAAGTGGGATTTATTCCAGGGAGGGAAGACTGGTATATATTAGCAAATCAATAAATGTGATTCATCACATAAACCAAAGGAAGGATAAAAATTACATAATTATATCAATAGATGCAGGAAAGTATTTGATAAATCCCAGCACCCATTTTATGATCAAAACTCTCAGCAAAATGAGAATACCGGAAACATAACATAATAAAGGCCATCTATGACAAACAGACAGCCAACATAATAATCAATGCACAAAAATTAAAACCAATTCTGTTAAGATCAGAAACAAGGCACAGGTGCCCCCTTTCACCACTTTTATTCCACACAGTTGTGGAAGTCCAAGTGGAAGCATATATTGTGTTCATGGATAGGAAGAATAAACATCATTATAATGCTTATATTACCCAAAGCAATTTATAAGTTCAGTGCAATTCCTATTAAAATTCCAATGGCATACTTCAAAAACACAGATTAAATATTCCAAAAATTTATATGAAACTAAAAAAGAACACAAATAGCCTCAGCAATCCTGAGAATAAAGATTGAAGTGGGAAGTCTCACACTTCCTGATATCAAGTTATACTACAAGGCCATTGTACTCAAAACAGCTTGGTACTGGCATAAGAACAGACATACAGATCAATGGAAAAGAACAGAGAACCCAGAAATACACCCACGCCTTTATGGTCAATTGATATTTAACAAAGGCGGTAAAAGCATAAAATAGAGTAGAGACACTCTCTTTCATACATGGTGTTGGGAAAATTGGACATGTACATGCAAAAAAAAATGAAACTAGATCACTAACTTACACCATTCATAAAAATAAACTCAAAATGCACAAAAGACTTCGATGTAAATAACGAAACCATAAATATCTTGGAAAAAAACATACGCAGTAAACTCTCCGATATTACTTGCAGCAATATTTTTGCTGATTTATATCCACAAGCAAGTGAAATAAAGAACAGGATGAACAAATGGGACTATATCAAACTAAAAATCTTTTGCACAGCAAAGAACTCCATGAACAAAATAAAAAGAAAACCCACACAATGGGAGAACATATTCACCAATTCACTTGATAAGGGGTTAATAACCAAAATTTATAAAGAACTTCTAAAACTCAATACCAGGAAGACAATCCAATCAAAAAATGGGCAAAATAAATGAACAGACACTTCTCCAAAGAGGACATCCAGATGGCCAATAGGCATATGAAAAAATGCTCAACATCACTAATCATTAGAGAAATGCACATTAAAACAACAATGAGATATCACTTCACACCAGTCAGTATGGCGCTCATCAACAAAACAACACAGAATAAGTGCTGGCGAGGATGTGGAGAAAAGGGAACCCTCCTGCACTGCTGGTGGGAATGCAGACTGGTGCAGCCACTGTGGAAAACAGTATGGAGATTCCTCAAGAAATTAAAAATCGAACTGCCTTTTGACCCAGTAATACCACTTTTAGGAATATACCCCAAGAACACCATAGCACTGTTTGAAAAGAAGAAATGTACCCCCATGTTTATGGCAGCATTGTTCACAGTAGATCTGGAAACAGCCCAAGTATCTGTCAGTAGACAGGTGGATTAAAAAGCTTTGATACATGTATACTATGGAATACTACTCAGCTATAAGAAATGATAACTTTGGATCATTTACAACAACATGGATGGACCTTAATAACATTATACTGAGCGAAATAAGTAAATAAGAAAAAACTAAGAACTATATGATTCCATACATATGTGGGACATAAAAATGAGACTCAGAGTCATGGACAAGAGTGTGGAGGTTACAGGGAGGGGGGGGAGAGGAAGGGGGTGGGGGAGGGGGGGTACAAAGAAAACCAGTTAGAAGGTGATGGAAGACAATTGGACTTTGGTGATGGAAATGCAGCATAATCAAATGTCAAAATAACCTAGAGATGTTTTATCTGAACTTATGTACCCTGATTTATCAATGTCACCCCATTAAAATTAATTTTAAAAAATACCTACTGTGATTCTCTTTACTAATTTTGAACTTTGTAATAACAAAGTAGTATACAATTTAGAGTATGATAATATATTTATTTTAAATAAAAAGAAATTCCTGGGTCTACTGTAACACTTTTCTTAGAACAAAATGGTTGAACTAAAAAAAAGAAAAATAAAAAAACCCTAAGTAATACATGGAGTTTATACATTGCTTTATAATTTATTTGTAATATGCTTTTACTTGCTTTGTCAATAAAATTTATTTTTATATTTTATGGATAAGAAAATTCGGGCTTTGCCAGGTTCATCCCCTACTCAAAGTCCAATCACCAATAAGAGTTGGACTCAGAGGTGAACTTCACTCTTATGAAGCCATGTCAGAACTACTTGGATCCCAGCACCTTCCCTCTCAGCCAAAAATACACTGTTACTTCACCATCGGAGTGCAGTGTACAATTCCGTAGAGTAACATCATGCTTTCCATATTTTTTGAGTGGAAGTGCTTTGGAAGCAGTAACATTTTAAGGTGTTCTTAGCAAGAGACACCTGTATAAATTAAAGATTTAAGAATTTACTAGGGAAAGTGAAAAGAGGTATCTTTATGTCACAATTTAACACAAGCTATTTCTATGACAAGTTATATATGCATGAAATAAATACTATAGCAAAGAACATGTCCTGGCTAATAATATCATATATGGCTATATTAGAGTTATAATTTGATTAGCACGATTAGACAATCAGACATATGGCAGGGATCATATGAAATAAACTTTGCAAAATGTGTGCATAAAATTTACTAAAATCTGTTAGCACAGTACAGTAGTGTTACATAGAATTTTTAGTTTTAAAATGAATAATTCTGCAAATTCTAAAATTATTTGTGAGGAAGGTCTGATTTTAGAAACTTTTGTTGCTGTGGAAATAGAACTTGAAAGGTAGGGGACACTTCAAACATAGGGTGTCACCCAGGAAAAATCTTCAAAGGCAGTTTGAGTGGAATAATAATACCAGAACCTTAAAATGGGCCAAATTTCTTATAGAAAAAAATTAAGTTCTTGACTAATATTCGTCTGAATCACATTACATCTACCACTCATAGAAATATATAAAGCTATTATAAAAAACAGTAATGAGAGCTGGGAAAAGACAAGGAAAGTAAAGAAGGTAATAAAAGTCATGTTCACAATGCAATTCTTGGGGGATAAAATTGAGTCAACACCCCAGAGCTATGAGATTGTGGTTTTGTCTAGCACGGAGGACCCAACAGGCATGTGGATGGAGGGACTGAGTGTAGTCAGAGACCCTGATCCATCCCTTGCCTATGCTCAGAAACGAGCCAGGAATTCCTAAATCACAGGGGAGTGCTCCTTGCAGTTGCCAAGCTATGTTCAGAAAACTTTGTTGTCTGCATGCTAATAAAATATTATTCAGAGTTCTTCCTACAAAAACCATCTATCAAATAAGAAGGTGAGATGGAATGACCTCCAAGATCTCTTGTAGCTTTAACAAGATAACTTTATGGTAAGTAAAAAAGGTCTAATTGTATTTTTAATAAATAAAATAAATAGTTAGGAATTTTTATTAAAAATCCATGAGTCAGGGACTCTTTTATTCAGAGGGTAGGAGAATGGATAGCTCAGTTTATACAACCAAATTTCTCTTATGTTTGGAGTGCAATTTCTGTGTGTACATAATGAATGCAATCCTCTCAATTGATACTTGTTTTTAATTCCTTTTTCCCCCTCCATTTGGCAGTTGCTTTTTTTTTTTTTTACACATCAGTTTAGCAATTTGTTTGGTTATTTTCTTCCACGTAATGACTATGTTTAAAATAGTCTTTGGCTAGATGCCTAGAGGCTCTTAGGCAGGGGTCCCCACACTTTTTACACAGGGGGCCAGTTCACTGTCCCTCAGACCATTGGAGGGTCAGACTATAAAAAAAAAAACTATGAACAAATCCCTATGCACACTGCACATATCTTATTTTAAAGTAAAAATACAAAACGAGAACAAATACAATATTTAAAATAAGGAACAAGTAAATTTAAATCAACAAACTGACCAGTATTTCAATGGGAACTATGGGCCTGCTGTTGGCTAATGAGATGGTTAAAGTGCTCCTCTCACTGAGCACCAATGAAAGAGGTCCCCTTCCGGAAGTGTGGCGGGGGCGGGATAAATGGCCTCAAGGGGCCGCATGCGGCCCGCGGGCCATAGTTTGGGGACCTCTGCTCTTAGATGTTGGGTGTCATATAAACAAAACTAATTACTCAGTTCAGTGCCAGTATCAGATCAGTGGCAATGAGAACTTAATTGAGAAAAAAAAAGTAAAAATTTTAACATAATATGTTTTATAAAATAAATAATAGACATTATTCTATATTTTTATACATTTATAGTACGGGAGGGGTGTTGGCAAGGGTGTAAAGAAGAATAAATCAAATATAAGGTGACAGAAAATGAGTTGACTTTGGGTGATGGACACACAACGTAATCAACAGTTCAAATGCTATAGAAATGTGTACCTGAAACCTCTGTACTCTTATGAATCCACGTCACCCTGTTATATTTAATTTTTTAAATAAAATTTTAAAAATATATGTTTAGTGTTTATTTTTTTCAAATGTTCTCAGACACATCATTTTATCTGGTTATCAAAACTAATCTTGTGCTGGACACTAGAGATATCATCAACCGCATTTTAGAAAGTTAGGGGACAAGCCTCAGAGCCCTTGTGCTGCCACAAATGTTTTCCTTGTAATCATTGGCTGGACAGATACTTACTGAAAACCTACTAATTGCCAGATGTCGCAGAAGGAGTTGTAACGCGACCAACCACCCCACCTTGTCCAGAGCGGAGGAATTTCCTGGGAAGCAGACTTTCAGTGCTAAAAACAGGACTGTGTTGGGAAAATCGTGATGTTTTGTCATCTTAACAGCACATCACGGGGGTTCAAGTCATGAAAGAAGCTACGTGCCAGATGGAGAACTCTCTGGCTTACACTATTCTGTCCTCACTCAGGACCCTTTCTCTGGACCCCACTCCCAGCTCTCTACCAAAAGTTCTCTTCAGTGTTGACAATAATCCCCTAAGTATCAAAAAGAACCTCCTGCTCCCCAACTGCTCAAAGCTATTCAACATTCAACTACCTGATATTCCCTTCGACTTCATGTTTTTCCCTTTGCCTTCCTCTTTTTCTTAGTAATGACCTCCATTTTACAATCTGAACTTCCATCATTAACCACTGACACCCAAGTTTATATCCACAGCAGCAATATGACACACATGGATGCATCTGGTGGAAAAAAAACCCATTCCACTGTCCATCCCACTAAGTATTCAAATGAACTAAATTTCCAGACAAAATGATTTTGTTTCCTCCACAGTCAATTCCTCCTCTCAACTCTGTTGTTTGGCCACACCCCTTGGTCCCCAGGTCTAAATCGCAGTCATCATTTGTTCTTTTCAAGGCCTCTACTGTGTCACCGGTTTTCAGCAAGCAGTTCTTTAGAAAGTTTTTCCCATGTCCCCCCCCTTTTTTTTTTTTTGCTTTTCCTGCTGTTACCACTATAGCTAAGTTCCTCTTTCTCTCTCTTGGATTGCTGGTTCAGTCTCCTTCCTGGTAAAGCATACCCCTCCCCCCTCTCCCATTCATTTCTTTCTTTATTCTAATTGAGTCTCACTGGTCCCAGATGACAGTGCATTCTGGTCCTTAGTCCTGCTGTGCTTTCTATGCACTACACTCACTAGTCAAAATAAAGTACTCGCCACGCAGTCCTTTCCTCTCTTATTATGTTTTTGCATATGTTACTCTTTACATATGAAATATTTTTGATAGATGCATGAATTTACCAGGAATAACAACTGTACTTTTGCTGTTCTGCTTGGCTGCCTGACCCCACCCTTAATTACTGGACAATCGCCCCTGGGACAGAGGGGTTCCAGGAAGCTGGTCTATTACCCAAGACAGAGAATTCAGAAAGCCGAATATACCAGCACACCCTTGCTCGAGGCTATCCCCAACCCTATAAAATTTTGCCTCCATCTGTTTTTGAGGCACTTCTTCCCAAAGAAGTGCCCCGGCAGGTCTTTCTCCTCTAATAAAGCCTGCACATCTGGTGTTCAAGTGCCGTCTCATTCTTACAAGTTTTACTTGTCAAAATCTTACTCATCTTTCAAGCCAATTTTAAAGTTTCATATATTTTGGTTTTTGTAGTTCCAAAAGGATGTCAGCATTGCCTCCTTTGAACTCATTTCACTTGTATCCTGAACAGCTCACCTCACCTGCTTTATATTATAATTATTTGTATCCTTTTCTTACTCTTCCAACTACTGCGTACAGCTTGAGACCCATTTGGTGTCTTGCTCATTCCAGAATCCCACAGACATTAAGTTTCTATAAAAGATTGAATTGCTCTAACTTCTCTCCCAGTTCCAGCTTTAAAAATGTTTTTTGTACATAAGACATTTTGGATATTTGAAATATAGTGTGATTTCAACAAATATATAATTAATACATTGACATTATTATTTTTTAAAAATGAAACACGCCAGGATTATCCAACATCAATGCAACATTTCCGAGTACAGAGGCATTCACTCCCGATTCCAGCACGACCTGAGTGCGCATGTCTGTACACACATGTTGTTGGCCCAGCCAGCTCCTTATCAGCGCATCTGCAGAAAGGGCCGCAGAGACGGAGACCCATGTCAGGATGGGCAATCACTTGTGTTCAGAAAATAGATTTTAATTGAGTAATTTTTCAGATGGTTGAAACTGAATTGGTATAGCACCGCAGAAAGAATGCCTGTTGTGGGCCTGAATTGTTTCTACCCATTTAGTGAGGCCCACAATGTAAGTCTGCAATCCATGAAATTTGGGAATGATAAATGTTTGGCTTTTTAGGACAGTCCAAAAAGAAACCCCTCAAGTTGGGCCTTAAAGAGTTTCACTTAATTAACTTGGACTCAACTAAAATATTGGAACTAAAAGATTCATCATACTACAGTATTTGCGGAGTCTTTCCAGAGACAATTTCAAAAATAGCAAAGTTGAAGAAAGCTAGTCATTGTTCATGTTTTCAAAATATTCTCCGAAAGGCTTTGGGTTTGCATCTGGAGGGAGAAATAAGAGACTGATGAGAAGAAAATCATACTGTCTCTCACTTTATTTAGTCACTGTACCCTCCCCTTTAACGCAGTTGGTCATAAAGTTCCTTGGGCCATGCATGAACAATTCAAGGACTGCTACTTCACACAATGCTGTCAGCCAGCCCACCCAGCATCGCCACTCATACTGCCCACTCCGCATGACAACTCAGCCTGCCCACTCAGCCTGTCCACTCCACGTGGCCACTCAGCCTGCCCAATCTACCTGGCCACTCAGCCTGACCATTCCACATGGCCCCACAACCTAATCATCCAGACTGCCCACTCCACTTGGCCACTCAGCCTGGCCCCTGAGCCTGCCCTTTCAGCATAGCCACTCAGGCTGCCCATTCCACATGGACACTCAGTCTGCCCACTCAGCATGGCCACTCAACCTGGCCACTCCGCATGGCCACTCAACCTGGCCACTTTGCATGGCACCTCATCCTGCCCAATCTGCCTGGCCCCCTCAGACTTGTCACTCAGCCTGGCCATTCTGTGCCTGGCAACCTGCCCGGCCCCTCGGCCAACTCATACAGCCTGAACCTTAGCCTATCCACTGTGCATGGCCTGTCAGCATGATTACTCTGGCCACCCCACATAAACACTTCCTGGCCCCTCAGTCTAGGCCCTCAACCAGCCCACTCCACATGGCCAATCAGTGTGGCCCCTTAGCATAGAGACTAAGCATGGCCCCTCAGCCTGCCCACTCCACATTGCCATTCAACCTGGCTACTCTGCATGGCCACTCAGCCTGCCCATTCAGCCTGGTCACTCAGCCTGGCAAATCCGCCAGGCCACTCAGCAGGGCCCCTTGGCCTGGCCACTCTGCATGGTCATTCAGTTTGTCCACTCCACATGGCCACTCAGCATGGCCCATTTACATGGCCGCTCTGACTGGCCATTCCACATGGCCACTCGGCCAGCCCACTCAGCCTGCCCACTCTGCATGGCCACTCAGCCTGGCCCCTCAGCCTGCCCACTCTGCATGAACACTCAGTCTGCCCACTTAGCATGGCCACTCAGCCTAAACACTCAGCCTGCCCACTCCGCATGACCACTCAGCATGTCCACTCTGCCTGGCCCGTCAGCATGATTGCTCTGACTGGCCACTCCGCATAAACACTTAGCCTGACCCCTCAGTCTAGTCCCTCAGCCGGCCCACTCAGCATGGCCACTCAGCATGCCCACTCTGCATTGTCATTCATCCTGGCCACTCCACATGGCCATTCAGCCTAGCCACTCAGCCTGTACGCTCAGCCTGGCCCCTCAGCCTACCCACTGCACATGGCCCCTTGGTCTGCACCCTCAGCATGGTCCCTCTGAATGGCCCCAGACTGGCCACTCAGCCTGGCCCTTCAGCCTGTCCACTCCACATGGCCACCCAGCCTGCCCACTCTGCCTGTCCCATCAAGTTGGCCCCTCAGCCTTGCCACTCATTCTGGCCCTTCAGCCTGTCCACTTAGCCTGGTCCCACGGGCTTTCCACTCAACATGGATCCACAGCCTGCCCACTCCACATGGCCTCTTAGCCTGGCCCTTCCACATGGCCCATCAGCCTGGCCACTCAGCCTGTCCACTCCACATGGCCACTCAGCCAGGCCCCTCAAACTACCCACTCAGCCTGGCCCATCAGGCTGGCCCCTCAGCCTGCCCACATAGCCTGGCCACTCAGACTGGCCCTTCTGCATGGCCCTTCAGCCTGGCCACACAGCCTGCCCACTCCACATGGTCCCTCAGCCTGCCCAAATAGCCTGGCCACTCAGCCTGCCCATGGCCTCTCAGCCTGGCCACTAAGCCTGCACTCAGCTGACTTGTTTGAGGTCTCTGGTTCTGCAGGTGGGATTCCCAGCAGGACTCAGACTCCCAGGCCACATGTTGTGCCCACTATAATTAAGTCAAAGGAGGTTTCTTAGTAAGAGATCCTTTGAGAATCACACTCAAGTTTGTACAAATAATTTAAAGACTTAGCCACACTCATTGTACCCCTTTACTCATAGCATGCTGGGAACTTTCTCAAATTGTTAAAAGAATAAGAAAATAGACGACTAAAACAAAATTTCTATTATTATCGTATGTTTAATAACAGGATAATTTCATTAGGCTTTGATATTCATTCACAAATGAGAAATGTGTGCACTCAGTCACCACATAGTCATGTGGGAGTTACAGACAGAGGAGCAGGTGTTCCCTCATCATTCTTCCAGTCACTTCTAAAGGTTTAAGGGATAGTCTCCCATAGGTGTCTTTCACAGAACTTTCTGGGCGAGTTCTTATGTAGGAAGAGCACTTCCTTGGCTGGTCAGATCAATCATAACTTCATTGCCTTCATTTTCCTTCTCCGGATCTGCCTCCACTTTTATAGTCCTCCACATATTTCCAAGAGCAGCACAAAATGAGTAAATCTCTGGTGGGTTTTTCGGATCATGTACTTCTTCCCTAGTTTGTTGGATAATATACCTTAGGACAGTGGTAGTCAGCCTGGTCCCTACCGCCCACTAGTGGGCATTCCAGCTTTCATGGTGGGCAGCAGTGGAGCAACCAAAGTATAAATAAAAAGATAGATTTAACTATAGTAAGTTGTTTCATAAAGATTTATTCTGCCAAACTTAGCAAAAATTCGACATAAAGTACTTGGTAAGTAATTATTATTATATACTTTCACTTGCTGTAACTCTGCTTTCTAAATTTTAAAAAGTAAAGTTACTTCCTTACTCTATAAATCAGCATTACCGTGGAACCAGTGGGTGGTTAGAAAATTTTACTACTAACAGTGATACAAAAGTGGGCAGTAGGTATAAAATTGTTTACCTCCCCTGCCTTAAAAGGCGGATAGTTCAAACTTTAAAATGGGAAATCAGAACCAGATAATTAGACAAAGATATACTTAGACAAAACAGAGCAGCAGGTCAGCATAAGGCATTTCTGTCATATTCGTATGTGTTGATAGCATGATGCTCTAGAACTCTTAAAGTCACATTACAAGTTGTACCTAACCAAGGTCTACCCGGCATGCCCACCAGGGGCGATACTCTGCCCATCTAGTTGCAACTGGAGCCATTCTAGCCCCTGAGTGGAGGCCATGGAGCCATCCTCAGCACCTGGGCCACTTTGCTCTAATGGAGCCTTGGCTGTGGGATGAGAAGAGAGAGAGAGAAAGAAAGGAGAGCTAGAAGGGTGGAGAAGCAGATGGGTGCTTCTCCTGTGTGCCCTGGCTGGGAATCAAACCCGGAACTTCCACACGCCGGGCTGACACTCTACCGCAGAGCTAACTGGCCAGGGCCTAGAAGTTCTTATTTTCTTGATGTCCATCTCCTCACTAGCTGGTGTGCACTCCAGGCCAGTGTTTGTCTGGGTCTCCAGAGTGCCTGGTGCATGGTTGGTACCATAGCCTGAATCAGACCTGCCTTGGCCTTTAGGATCTAGACTTAAGACTTCCCGCCCCCATTTATTTGCAAGTCCAAGTACAGCCTGAGTTGCCCAATAAGGAGCCAAGGGTCGGACGTAAAGAACCAAGAACCGGGGTTTACTTGAGTGCTATGCACGGTGCACCAAGTGTGTGTGTGTCCAGGCAGTATACACAGGGCCCTTGTGCAAGGCCCTCCGTTCAGTGGTCATGCCTGGAAGCAAGACCCTTGAGTGCTGGATCCACTGTGTGTGTGTGTGTGTGTGTGTGTGTGTGTGTGTGTGTGTGTGTGAGAGAGAGAGAGAGAGAGAGTGAGAGAGAGAAAGGGAGAGAGAGAGAGAGATGTTGGGTTGGGATGGTGGGCTCTTAGAGAGTTCTGAGGTAGGTCTTGGGCCTGAAGTGCCCTCATGGTCCTAGGAGAGGAGCCGATGGTGCTGACCCTTCCTGGTAGTGCTTCCTGCCTTCTTTGGTCAAGAGACACAGATAAGAGTTTCTTTAACTGCAGGTAAACCTGAGTCCCTTGATCAGGAGAGGGCTAGGATGGATGGCCATTGGGGCAGTGATTTATGGGACCTGGGCGGGGCTGGGCACGGGAATTCACAGCAGCAAATGTTGGGGCCATCGTGGTGGTTGGGCTGAGTGCGGTGGTGCTCGCCACCATCTCTTCCCACTGTCAACCCGTTCCTGAGGTTGTTTTCCAGCTCTGCCCTTCTGGTTAGCAGCTGCTCCCTAGGCACGAGGGCTGTGGGAAAGGAGTAGGTTAGGCCTGTAGTGGGTTCTGGGAGGGCCTTGGCTGGGGTCTCAGCATGCGTCTGGGAGTATGCTCACAGATGACTTTCCACCCAGCACAGCTCTGGAGGACTTGGCCCTGTGTGGTGTGTGGGCATTGGGTGTGTTTAGGCCCTGAGTGTGTGTGATGGGCCCCTGCCTGGGAGAGGCCTGAGTGAGTACACATGCTCTGGGGACGGGTGACTGCTCAGAACAGGTCTGGGTGAGGGGCTCAGAGATGGGAGAGGACATATCATCTGGGATGGAGATGGAGAAGTAGTTCCTGAGCCATCTTGGGAGGAAGTCTGTGGCACTGTCTCCTGGGGTAGCAGGAGCAGTCTGAGGCAGCAGGAACTCATGAGGTTCCTGGTTCCTGGAGACAGAGAGCCCAGGATGTGTCTGGAGTCTTGGTGAACCAAGGGAAATAGCTGGACAGAAGGGGGGCCTTCCCCTTCTGCTTTTCTTCTCTGGCCCTGCTGGACTGCCCTTCCTCAGCCTGGGGTGTGTGTGTGTCTGTGGACCCTTTCCTGTCCTATAAGGAGAGTTACCTTGGAGCACAGAGAGGACCTGAGAGGCTCGCAAGGACACCAGGTCTCTGTGGGCCTCCTTGGCCTGGAGGATTATGGTCCTGAAACATTTGGCTTACCTGCTGTCTATGCCCAACTGCTCCCTTTCACTCCAGTCTTCTCACACCAATGCACACGCTCCTCCAGGCCTGCTGTGCCCATGGAGCTGCCCACATCACATATACCTGCTCTTCCCGCTGGTTCCCGGACTGTCCTATAACCTCTGCCTTACCTTCCTGATGTTCCGTGCCACACACCTGTCATAGGCACCTGCGCGGCCGGAGCGGCGGCGGGAAGCTGAAGCGGAGGTGAGGCGCGAGGGCCGGCGGGCCGGGCCAGGCAGCGCTCCCGGGTAGCCGAGCACGAGGCGGCTCTGCCCCTGCGGGAGCTGCAGCCTGGCGGCGACTCTCCGGACCGGGGTCGGCGGGGGCCGAGGCTCGGGCTCGGAAACGAGGCGGCGCCGGCGCTGGGCCTCCGAGGGAAGGCGGCGCCAGTGGCCCCGAGGCCTGGACGGACGGACTGAGCCGTGGGGAGCGCGGCCCGCGGCGCGCGGCGGCCCCGAGATGAGCGCGAAGCCAGCGGGCAGCCCGCGGGCCAGCCTGCCGGGCTCCGACAGCGGCGGCGGCAGCGGCAGCGCCCGTTCCAGCGGCATCAGCCTGGGCTACGACCAGCGCCACGGCAGCTTGTGCTCAGGCCGCTCGGACCCGCGTCCCGGTCCGGAGCCGCCGTCGGTGGGCAGCGCCCGCTCCAGCGGGTCCAGTCTCGGCTCCCGCGGCTCGGCCGGCACTTACCCCGACCTGCTCCTGCCCGGCCCCGGCCCCGCGCCGACTCGCTCCCCCGAGTCTGCCGGGCCGGCCCCCTTCCCTCTGCCTTCGCTCCAGCTGCCCCTGGGCCGAGAGGGCGGCCCGAGCGCGGCGGAGCGGCGGCTGGAGGCGTTGACCCGAGAGCTGGAGCGGGCGCTGGAAGCGCGCACGGCGCGGGATTCCTTCGGTGAGCGGCGGGACGGCCCCGGGGTTGCGTCCGGCTCGGTCGAGCACAGCCTGGGTGACTGGGGCTGGGCGTTGTTAGGGGCCGGGATGAGAAGGGGAGCCGGTGGCGCGTTTCGCCGGAAGTGTGTGAGTGTGGACCGCCGGCCTCGCGGCTCAGTCTCCCGGCCAGAAAGGGGCTCTGGGAAAGGGAGTTGAAGCCCTTACCCCAACTGGGAGAAAAAGCCATGTAAATATGTAGGCACAAGAAGCCATTTCTGGCTAATTTCTTCTTAACTCCTGGCACTTACTTCTGTTCATCCTACTGGATACTTTGTGACCAGGGTCGGATAAATTGTGAAGTGACTCATCCCCCTGGTGTTTGCCCTCCCGGCAGCAGTGTCGTTTGTAGACAGTAAGCAGGGCGGTGGAGTGGCCGGGTTGCCACCGGACCCCTCTTACCTGAGTGTTTGGTGATGGTAGCCCTTGGAGGTAGAGTGTGTGAGGGAGGGAGAGTCCACCCTGTAGCAGAGGGAACCAACCAGTCTCTGGGCTGTCCTCTCTCTAAGCTTTGCTTTGTATGTGGCATGTTTCCAGAGGGGATCCTGCTGGACAGCATTTGCAAACCTCAGCAGTTTCTGAGTCCTCATTTCCCATTCGGACCCTGGGTCTCACGGAACCATTAGTCCTTCGGACAACAATAGGACTCTTAGGCTTGAGGTTCTGAGAAGATGCCTGGGGCTTCCTTCCCTCCCTCACTGCTGGGCTGGACAGTCCAGGCACCGGACTCTAATGGGGGTAGGGGGGCGGCTGGTGTTCATGCTGCCAGGGATGGAGGCTGTCCTGGGTTTCCTGCATTCATTTCAGCTAGCAGCTCAGGACCGCCCTGAGCTGGATCTGGGGGGAGGAGGAAGCTGTATGTGACAGTCAGATGGGGGCATTGCAGGCAAAGGGAAGAACGTGGGCAAAGCAGGCCAGGAGCAGGTGGCTTGTTGCACTCCATTATCTTGGGTTGCAGACCAGGAGGGGTCAGGTGGTCCAGGGAGTGTGTGGGCCTGCCTTTGGGAGGGTAAGCACATCTGGGAGCTGTAGGGTAAGAATTTGTGGTGTGGCTGCTGTGACATGGCCTGGGAGTGTCCTGGGAAAAGGCAGGGAGTTAGGAAGCTGTTTTCTCTCTGGACTGTCTTCTGAGGAGAAAGACTTTCCATTGCTCTGTGGACAGACCATTCATTCTCCTGTCCCTACGCTTTGCAGAAGCTGTTGGAGTGTGTTCTGGGGACCTCCGCAGGTACTTATGAGTCTGTGTGGCATGGAGGTGGCTATACCCAGGCAGCTAATGGGAGAAGTGAAGGGGTCCCAGGCACAAGACCATAAGAGCAGTGGGTTCTCCTTTCTAAAGGGAGCTGCCCCTAAGTTCCGGCCCATTAAAGTCATGTGGGAGGGGGAGGTGAGGGATGATATATCTTTTTTTCTCCAAGAGAAGCCAGATTTAGGTAACATTTTTCTGATTTCAAAAATACAAGTAACTGAATAGTTTAAAATTTTGCAGAAGGACGTCTGCAGGTAGCCTGAGCTCAGGGATCTGTGATGAACCTTTTTCTCAGGGTGTTTCTTCCTCTCTGGCCCCTTCCTTCCTGGCTCTGGCAGTAGCTGACCTCCCGTTCCCTCTGTCTCTCCTCACCCAGTTTGGAGTCCATTGCCTTTAGCCAGCCAACAGCCTCAGGCTTCTGGAACCTCTTTAAGTTTGGTGACCTCTCTGCCTTGTCCTCAGCCACCCACTCCCAAGCCACACCCTCTTTTTTCTGTGCTGCTGCCATCTTCAGTTCTGACTGTGGCCTGCATCTCATTAGTACCTCTGTCTCCTCCAATCGCTATCTGTCCTGCAGAGCCCAGCTCTGTGCCTGTGCTGCAGCTCCCTTTTTCGCTGCATGCCAGGGGCAGAGCGATGGTCTTCTGGTCTTCTGGGCACCATCCATCGCCCTTAGCCTTGGTCAGTTCCCTCTAATTCCCTCAGGAACCTTCCTCTCTCCTCCAGCCCTGCCTTTCCTCCTTGCTGAGAAAATTGAGGTCAGCAGCTGTCTTCCCCAGTGGCTTCCTGTTCCCTTCCCCACAGCTCTCAAGTCCGCGTCATCTGAGGACAAATACCCTTCCATCTCCAACCCCATCTTCACCTTTACTGTTCCCACCGGTGCTTTTCCTTTGGTTACAAATATGGTCAAGCGTCTTCCCTGCCCTGTGGTGGCCCAGTGGATAAAGTGTCGACCTGGAACCCTGAGGTTCCAGGTTTGAAACCCCGGGCTTGCCTGGTCAAGGCACATATGATATGGGAGGAGTTGATGCTTCCTTCTCTTCCTCCCCTTCTTTCTCTCTCTCTCTCTCTCTCTCTCTCTCTCTCTCTCTCTCTCTCCTCTTTAAAATGAATAAATAAAATACATTAAAAAATCTTAAAAAAAGGTTTTTCTTATTAAAAATAAAAATCCCCAAAGCTGCATGGCCACGCGGTCTGGTTGCCCCTTTCATCTCATCTTTTCAGCCGGGTGTCCGGTTAGCATCGTCTTTGCTCATCCACTCTGATCTCCTCTTACTGGGCTGACCCAGTTCTTGCACATGACCTCGGTGACTCTCCTGGGTGTTTGCCAGGCCTTGTGGGTCTGGACCTCACTGCTACATCTCATGGGTGGAGTTGTCTCTCCTTAAAACTTTCTGCTCTCTGAATTGTTTTCAAAGATTTATATTTTATTTATGTTTTTAGAGAAAGAGGATGGTGGAGAGAGAGAGAGAGAGAGAGAGAGAGAGAGAGAGAGAGAGAGATTGATTTGTTGTTCCACATGTCTATGCATTTATTGTTTAATTCTTGGATGTGCCCTAACTGAGGATTGAACCCACAGTCTTGGCTATCAGGACGACACTCTGATCAATTACGGTACTGGCTTGGGTTGCTCCCTGAATTTCTGAGGTCCCTCCTGCTTCTGATTCTTCTTCAGTATATTCTTGTTAAAATGATGCAGGCACATATTTAGGGAAATATCAAAGAGAACTAAAAACCTCATGATGCAGGGTCATAGCCCATCATTCTTCCTGTGTCCCGCAGGCAGCTGACCTCTATTTTCTTTACCGCATAGGCCGATAACTTAGACAAGTGAAAGAAAAGATTGGGGATTCAGAGTCGATGGACTAGAGCGAAGGTTTGAGAGTGGGTCATTTTCACTTTAGAAAGAAACTTCTTATAGAAATGTGCACTTAAAACTTAGGACCTCTTTTTTAAATTAAATTTAATGCAGTGACACTGATAAATCAGGGTACTTATGTTGAGAGAAAATGTCTCCAGGTTATTTTGACATTTGATTATGCTGTATACCCCTCAACCAAAGTCAAATTGTCTTCGGTTACCTTCTATCTGGTTTTCTTGGTGCCCCCCCATTCTCTCTCTCTCTCCTTCCTTGCTCCATCAACCCCCCCAACCTCCCACCCCCGTTACCATCACATTCGTGTCCATGTCTCTGAGTCTCATTTTTATATGCCATCTATGTATGGATTCATATAGTTCTTAGTTTTTTCTGATTTACTTATTTCACTCTATATAATTTTATCAAGGTCCATCTATGTTATTATAAATGATCCGATGTCATCATTTCTTATGACTGAGTAGTATTCCATAGTATATATGTATCAAAGCTTTTTAATCCACTCGTCCTCTGATGGACACTTGGGCTGTTTCCAGATCTTTGCTATTGTGAACAATGCTGCCACAAACATGGGGGTGCATTTCCCCTTTTGGAACCGTTCTATGGTGTTCTTGGGGTATATTCCTAAAAGTGGGATAGCTGGGTCAAAAGGCAGTTCGATTTTCAGTTGTTTGAGGAATATCCGTACTGTTTTCCACAGTGGCTGCACCAGTCTGCATTCCCACCAGCAGTGCAGGAGGGTTGCCTTTTCTCCACATCCTTGCCAGCACTTATTCTGTGTTGTTTTGTTGATGAGCGCCATTCTGGCTGGTGTGAGGTGATATCTCATTGTGGTTTTGATTTGCATTTCTCTAATGATTAGTGATGTTGAGCATTTTTTCATATGCCTATTGGACATCTGTATGTCCTCTTTGGAGAAGTGTCTGTTCATTTGTTTTTCCCATTTTTTCATTGGATTGTTTGTCTTCCTGGTGTTGAGATTTAAAAGTTCCTTATAAATTTTGGTTTTGAACCCCTTATGAGACGTATTGTCAAATATGTTCTCCCATTGTGTAGTTTGTCTTTTTATTCTGTTCTTATTGTCTTTAGCTGTGCAAAAGCTTTTTAATTTGATATAGTCCCATTTGTTTATCCTGTCTTTTATTTCACTTCCCTGTGGAGATAAATCAGCAAATATATTGCCCCGAGAGATGTCAGAGAGCTTACTGCCTATGTTTTCTTCTATGATGCTTATGGTTTCACGGCTTACATTTAAGTCTTTTATTTTTATTTTGAGTTTATTTTTGTGTGTGGTGTAAGCTGGTGTTCTAGTTTCATTTTTTTGTAGGTAGCTGTCCAGTTTTCCCAATACCATTTGTTAAAGAGGCTGTCTTTACTCCATTGTATTTCCTTACCTCCTTTGTCAAATATCATTTGTCTATAGAGCTGTGGGTTTATTTCTGGGCTCTCTTTTCTGTTCCATTGATCTATATGCCT
Organism: Saccopteryx leptura; assembly: GCF_036850995.1. Lineage (NCBI taxonomy): Eukaryota > Metazoa > Chordata > Mammalia > Chiroptera > Emballonuridae > Saccopteryx > Saccopteryx leptura. Next base: position 59,537 of record NW_027095741.1, read on the forward strand.
GTTCTTATGTCAGTACCAAGCTGTTTTGAGTACAATGGCCTTGTAGTATAACTTGATATCAGGAAGTGTGATACCTCCCACTTTATTCTTCTTTCTTAAGATTCCTGAGGCTATTCGTGTTCTTTTTTGGTTCCCTATAAATTTTTGGAATATGTGATCTATATCTTTGAAGTATGTCATTGGTATTTTAACTGGTATTGTATTGAATTTATAGATTGCTTTGGGTAATATAGACATTTTAATGATGTTTATTCTTCCTAACCATGAACACGATATATGCTTCCACTTGTTTGTATCTTCCTTGATTTCTTTTATCAATGATTTATAATTTTCCAAGTACAAGTCTTTAGTCTCCTTGGTTAAGTTTAGTCCTAGGTACTTTATTTTTTTGGTTGTAATAGTGAAGGGGATTATTTCCTTAATTTCTCTTTCTGGCTGTTCATTGTTGGTGTATAAAAATGCCTCTGATTTCTGAGTATTGATTTTATATCCTGCCACTTTGCTGAATTCATTCATCAGGTCCAGTAGTTTTTTGACTGAGACTTTGGGGTTTTCTGTATACAAATCATATCATCTGCAAATAATGATAGGTTTACTTCTTCTTTTCCAACTTGATGCCTTTTATTTCATCTCCTTGTCTGATTGCTGTGGCTAGGACTTACAGGACTATGTTGAGTAAGAGTGGTGAAAAGGGGCACCCCTGCCTTGTTCTTGATCTTAAGGGGATTGCTTTTAATTTTTGCCCATTGAGTATGATGTTGGCTGTGGGTTTCTCATAGGTGGCTTTTATCATGTTGAGGTATGTTCCCTGTATTCCCACTGTGCTGAGAGTGTTGATCATGAACAGATGCTGGATTTTATCGTATGCTTTTTCTGCATCTATTGAAATTATCATATGGTTTTTGTCCTTCTTTTTGTTTATGTGATGAATCACATTGATAGATTTACGAATATTGTCCAGCCTTGCCTCCCTAGAAGAAATCCCACTTGATCATGGTATATGATTTTTTCCATATATTGTTGGATCTGGTTTGCTAATATTTTGTTGAGGATTTTAGCATCTATATTCATCAGAGATATTGGCCTATAATTTTCTTTCTTTGTGTTGTCTTTGCCTGGTTTTGGAATCAGAATTATGCTCGCCTCAGAAAAGGAGCTTGGAAGTCTTCGTTCCTCTTGAATTTTTTGAAATAGCTTGAGAAGGATAGGAGTTAGTTCTTCTTTGAATATTTGGTAGAATTCAGTTGTGAAGCCTTCAGGCCCTGGACTTTTCTTTGTTGGGAGTTTTTTGATAGCTGTTTTGATCTCATTTGGTGTAATCGGTCTGTTTAGGTTTTCTGATACTTCCAGATTGATTTTTGGAAGATCGTATGTTTCGTGGAATTTGTCCATTTCATCTAGGTTGTCTAGTTTTTTGGCATATAGTTCTTCATAGTATTTTCTTACAATATTTTGTATTTCTGTTATGTCAGTTGTTATTTCTCCACTCTCATTTCTAATTTTATTTATTTGAGTCCTCTTTTTTTTTTTGGTGAGTCTAGTTAAAGGTTCTTCGATCTTGTTTACCTTTTCAAAGAACCAGCTCCTAGTTTTATTGATCCTCTATATTGTTTCTTTACCCTCTATTTCATTTATTTCTGCTCTGATCTTTTTTTTTTTATTTCTTTCCTTCCACTACATTTGGGATTTACTTGCTATTCTTCTAGTTCTTTTAGATGCAGGGTTAAGTTGTTTATTTGAGCTTTTTTAGTTTCTTAAGGTGTGCCTGTAGTGCTATGAACTTCCCTCTCAGTACTGCTTTTGCTTTGTCCCATATATTTTGAGTTGTTGTATGCTCATTGTCATTTGTTTCTAAGATTTAAAAAATTTTCTTCTTTGATCTCATTCTTTTTTTTTTTTTTTTTACGTTTTTCTGAAGCTGGAAACAGGGAGAGACAGACAGACTCCCGCATGCGCCCGACCGGGATCCACCCGGCACGCCCACCATGGGGCGACGCTCTGCCCACCAGGGGGCGATGCTCTGCCCATCCTGGGCGTCGCCATGTTGCGACCAGAGCCACTCTAGCGCCTGGGGCAGAGGCCACAGAGCCATCCCCAGCGCCCGGGCCATCTTTGCTCCAATGGAGCCTTGGCTGCGGGAGGGGAAGAGAGAGACAGAGAGGAAAGCGCGGCGGAGGGGTGGAGAAGCAAATGGGCGCTTCTCCTATGTGCCCTGGCCGGGAATCGAACCCGGGTCCTCCGCATGCTAGGCCGACGCTCTACCGCTGAGCCAACCAGCCAGGGCCTGATCTCATTCTTAATCCATTTGTTATTTAACAACCTGCTGTTTAGTTTCCATGTGTTTGAGAATTTTTCAGCTTTTTTGTTGTGGTTCATTTCTAGTTTCATGGCACTGTGATCGGAGAAATTGCTTGATATGATTTCAATCTTCTTACATTTGTGGAGACCGCTTTTGTGCCCTAACATGTGGTCTATACTAGAGAATGTACCATGAGCACTTGAAAAGAATGTATATTCTGCTTTTTTAGGGTGTAAGATTCTGAAGATATCTATTAAATCAAGTTGATCTAGTGTGTCCTTTAGGTCTGCTGTTTCTTTCTTTATTTTCTTTCTTGAGGATCTATCTATCAGTGTGCACCAGGACAATTCCGGGTTCAGGCTCCCCGCTTCCAGAGTCACTGTGGGTTCCTTGCTGGAATTCTCTGCTGCGGGAGGGGCTGGAAAAGAGACTCATCCACTGGAGATCCTGACAGATAAGGGTTTGCATACCTTATCAGCTGTGTGAAATTAATGACAAGGGCTTTGTAGCTTGTGTTTTTGGGGACAAAACCTTAGACACCTCTCTTCCTCCCCTCACCTCGTGTGGCCCCCAAAGCCCCACCTCATCCCTGAAGGCAAGTGCTGGAAAAACGGGGAGTCCTAATATGTCTTGGTGACTGAAAGTGGTGGCCATAGCCTAGGGCTAGCCATCCACTGGCTCAACCTGACATCTGCTTGGGCCTGGCTTGGCCTTGGAGTCTTGCATAGAGCAACCAGAAGCAAGAAGTAATCCACAATTAACCCCAGCTTCCTGCACTAGGCGCCTTCGCCAACAGACAGATGGGGGTTCCGGAAAGCAGTGAGGAACCACATGGTCCAGGGCTGGACTGGGGTCTTGGGGTCACGCGAGATCCTGGGGGGGGCATATGCTCCAGATGTAGAGGATTTTCCAGGGTCCTGGATCTGGCGCAGCGTTTCAGGGGAAGGCAAGAGTTTTGAAAGTGTGGCAGATCTGGGAAGTAGGACGAGGGAGTTTGTGGGAAATGTTTGTAAGCTTCTATTTCTCCCGCTAGAGGGCGGGACCCGCCTACAGCTCAGCTCGCGCGGATCCGTGACCCTTCCACAGACCCTACAGTCCCGGCGCAAGACGGCGGCCACAGCTCGCCTCCGGACCGCCCAGGGGTAGTTCCGAAAAACAGCCCCGGCGACCCGGCGCGGGGTTCCGGCGGTGCCTCTGCGCCCCTCCACGCTCCTCCAGCTCCGGGCTCCGCCACCTCCACTCCCCACACACCGGGGGCCGCAGTGCCGTCTCCTTCCTCGCATTCCCGCCCCACAAAGGAGTTCCCCGCAGTCGCCGCGCCGCGGGGAAGGGCGCGTGGCCGGCGTCTCCGAGCGCACATTTCTCCGCCGCGAGCGCCCAGGTCCCGGACCGCGCTCCCGGGCGGGCTCGGATTTCGGGCGGACGATGCGGCGGCGCGGCCGGAGCGGCGGCGGGAAGCTGAAGCGGAGGTGAGGCGCGAGGGCCGGCGGGCCGGGCCAGGCAGCGCTCCCGGGTAGCCGAGCACGAGGCGGCTCTGCCCCTGCGGGAGCTGCAGCCTGGCGGCGACTCTCCGGACCGGGGTCGGCGGGGGCCGAGGCTCGGGCTCGGAAACGAGGCGGCGCCGGCGCTGGGCCTCCGAGGGAAGGCGGCGCCAGTGGCCCCGAACTCGGGACGGACGGACTGAGCCGTGGGGAGCGCGGCCCGCGGCGCGCGGCGGCCCCGAGATGAGCGCGCAGCCAGCGGGCAGCCCGCGGGCCAGCCTGCCGGGCTCCGACAGCGGCGGCGGCAGCGGCAGCGCCCGTTCCAGCGGCAGCAGCCTGGGCTACGACCAGCGCCACGGCAGTCCGCGCTCAGGCCGCTCGGACCCGCGTCCCGGTCCGGAGCCGCCGTCGGTGGGCAGCGCCCGCTCCAGCGGGTCCCGTCTCGGCTCCCGCGGCTCGGCCGGCGCTTACCCCGACCTGCTCCTCCCCGGCCCCGGCCCCGCGCCGACTCGCTCCCCCGAGTCTGCCGGGCCGGCCCCCTTCCCTCTGCCTTCGCTCCAGCTGCCCCTGGGCCGAGAGGGCGGCCCGAGCGCGGCGGAGCGGCGGCTGGAGGCGTTGACCCGAGAGCTGGAGCGGGCGCTGGAAGCGCGCACGGCGCGGGATTCCTTCGGTGAGCGGCGGGACGGCCCCGGGGTTGCGTCCGGCTCGGGCGAGCACAGCCTGGGTGACTGGGGCTGGGCGTTGTTAGGGGCCGGGATGAGAAGGGGAGCCGGTGGCGTGTTTCGCCGGAAGTGTGTGAGTGTGGACCGCCGGCCTCGCGGCTCAGTCTCCCAGCCAGAAAGGGGCTCTGGGAAAGGGAGTTGAAGCCCTTACCCCAACTGGGAGAAAAAGCCATGTAAATATGTAGGCACAACAAGCCATTTCTGGCTAATTTCTTCTTAACTCCTGGCACTTACTTCTGTTCATCCTACTGGATACTTTGTGACCAGGGTCGGATAAATTGTGTAGGGACCCATCCTCCCGGTGTTTGCCCTCCCGGCAGCAGTGTCGTTTGTAGACAGTAAGCAGGGCGGTGGAGTGGCCGGGTTGCCACCGGACCCCTCTTACCTGAGTGTTTGGTGATGGTAGCCCTTGGAGGTAGAGTGTGTGAGGGAGGGAGAGTCCACCCTGTAGCAGAAGGGACCAACCAGTCTCTGGGCTGTCCTCTCTCTAAGCTTTGCTTTGTATGTGGCATGTTTCCAGAGGGAATCCTGCTGGACAGCATTTGCAAACCTCAGCAGTTTCTGAGTCCTCATTTCCCATTCGGACCCTGGGTCTCACGGAACCCTGTTAGTCCTTTGGACAACAATAGGACTCTTAGGCTTGAGGTTCTGAGAAGATGCCTGGGACTTCCTTCCCTCCCTTACTGCTGGGCTGGACAGTCCAGGCAGCGGACTCTAATGGGAGGTAACGGAGAGGCTGGTGTTCATCCTGCCAGGGATGGAGGCTGTCCTGGGTTCCCTGCATTCATTTCAGCTAGCAGCTCAGGACTGCCCTGAACTGGATCTGGAGGGAGGAGGAAGCTGTATGTGACAGGTCAGATGGGGGCATTGCAGGCAAAGGGAAGAATGTGGGCAAAGCAGGCCAGGAGCAGGTGGCTTGTTGCACTCCATTATCTTGGGTTGCAGACCAGGAGGGGTCAGGTGGTCCAGGGAGTGTGTGGGCCTGCCTTTGGGAGGGTAAGCACATCTGGGAGCTGTAGGGTGAGAATTTGTGGTGTGGCTGCTGTGACATGGCCTGGGAGTGTCCTGGGAAAAGGCAGGGAGTTAGGAAGCTGTTTCCTCTCTGGACTGTCTTCTGAGGAGAAAGACTTTCCATTGCTCTGTGGACAGACCATTCATTCTCCTGTCCCTATGCTTTGCAGAAGCTGTTGGAGTGTGTTCTGGGGACCTCCGCAGGTACTTATGAGTCTGTGTGGCATGGAGGTGGCTATACCCAGGCAGCTAATGGGAGAAGTGAAGGGGTCCCAGGCACAAGACCATAAGAGCAGTGGGTTCTCCTTTCTAAAGGGAGCTGCCCCTAAGTTCCGGCCCATTAAAGTCATGTGGGAGGGGGAGGTGAGGGATGATATATCTTTTTTTCTCCAAGAGAAGCCAGATTTAGGTAACATTTTTCTGATTTCAAAAATACAAGTAACTGAATAGTTTAAAATTTTGCACAAGGACGTCTGCAGGTAGCCTGAGCTCAGGGATCTGTGATGAACCTTTTTCTCAGGGTGTTTCTTCCTCTCTGGCCCCTTCCTTCCTGGCTCTGGCAGTAGCTGACCTCCCGGTCCCTCTGTCTCTCCTCACCCAGTTTGGAGTCCATTGCCTTTAGCCAGCCAACAGCCTCAGGCTTCCGGAACCTCTTTAAGTTTGGTGACCTCTCTGCCTTGTCCTCAGCCACCCACTCCCAAGCCACACCCTGTTTTTTCTGCGCTGCTGCCATCTTCAGTTCTGACTGTGGCCTGCATCTCATTAGTACCTCTGTCTCCTCCAATCGCTGTCTGTCCTGCAGAGCCCAGCTCTGTGCCTGTGCTGCAGCTCCCTTTTTCGCTGCGTGCCAGGGGCAGAGCGATGGTCTTCTGGTCTTCTCGGCACCATCCATCGCCCTAAGCCTTGGTCAGTTCCCTCTAATTCCCTCAGGAACCTTCCTCTCTCCTCCAGCCCTGCCTTTCCTGCTTTGCTGAGAAAATTGAGGTCAGCAGCTGTCTTCCCCAGTGGCTTCCTGTTCCCTTCCCCACAGCTCTCAAGTCCACGTCATCTGAGGACAAATACCCTTCCATCTCCAACCCCATCTTCACCTTTACTGTTCCCACCGGTGCTTTTCCTTTGGTTACAAATATGGTCAAGCGTCTTCCCTGCCCTGTGGTGGCGCAGTGGATAAAGTATCGACCTGGAACCCTGAAGTTACAGGTTTGAAACCCCGGGCTTGCCTGGTCAAGGCACATATGATATGGGAGGAGTTGATGCTTCCTTCTCTTCCTCCCCTTCTCTCTCTCTCTCTTTCTCTCCTCTTTAAAATGAATAAATAAAATACATTAAAAAATCTTAAAAAAAAGGTTTTTCTTATTAAAAATAAAAATCCCCAAAGCTGCATGGCCACGCGGTCTGGTTGCCCCTTTCATCTCATCTTTTCAGCCGGGTGTCCGGTTAGCATCGTCTTTGCTCATCCACTCTGGTCTCCTCTTACTGGGCTGACCCAGTTCTTGCACATGACCTCGGTGACTCTCCTGGGTGTTTGCCAGGCCTTGTGGGTCTGGACCTCACTGCTACATCTCATGGGTGGAGTTGTCTCTCCTTAAAACTTTCTGCTCTCTGAATTGTTTTCAAAGGTTTATATTTTATTTATGTTTTTAGAGAAAGAGGATGGTGGAGAGAGAGAGAGAGAGAGGGAGAGAGAGAGATTGATTTGTTGTTCCACATATCTATGCATTTATTGTTTAATTCTTGGATGTGCCCTAACTGAGGATTGAACCCACAGTCTTGGCTATCAGGACGACACTCTGATCAATTACGTTACTGGCTTGGGTTGCTCCCTGACTTTCTGAGGTCCCTCCTGCTTCTGATTCTTCTTCAGTATATTCTTGTTAAAATGATGCAGGCACATATTTAGGGAAATGTCAAAGAGAACTAAAAACCTCATGATGCAGGGTCATAGCCCATCATTCTTCCTGTGTCCCGCAGGCAGCTGACCTCTATTTTCTTTACCACATAGGCCGATAACTTAGACAAGTGAAAGAAAAGATTGGGGATTCAGAGTCGATGGACAAGAGCGAAGGTTTGAGAGTGGGTCATTTTCACTTTAGAAAGAAACGTCTTATAGAAATGTGCACTTAAAACTTATGACCTCTTTTTTAAATTAAATTTAATGCAGTGACACTGATAAATCAGGGTACTTATGTTGAGAGAAAATGTCTCCAGGTTATTTTGACATTTGATTATGCTGTATACCCCTCAACCAAAGTCAAATTGTCTTCGGTTACCTTCTATCTGGTTTTCTTGGTGCCCCCCCATTCTCTCTCTCTCTCCTTCCTCGCTCCATCAACCCCCCAACCCCCCACCCCCGTTACCATCACATTCGTGTCCATGTCTCTGAGTCTCATTTTTATATGCCATCTATGTATGGATTCATATAGTTCTTAGTTTTTTCTGATTTACTTATTTCACTCCATATAATTTTATCAAGGTCCATCTATGTTATTATAAATGATCCGATGTCATCATTTCTTATGACTGAGTAGTATTCCATAGTATATATGTACCAAAGCTTTTTAATCCACTCGTCCTCTGATGGACACTTGGGCTGTTTCCAGATCTTCGCTATTGTGAACAATGCTGCCACAAACATGGGGGTGCATTTCCCCTTTTGGAACCGTTCTATGGTGTTCTTGGGGTATATTCCTAAAAGTGGGATAGCTGGGTCAAAAGGCAGTTCGATTTTCAGTTGTTTGAGGAATATCCGTACTGTTTTCCACAGTGGCTGCACCAGTCTGCATTCCCACCAGCAGTGCAGGAGGGTTGCCTTTTCTCCACATCCTCGCCAGCACTTATTCTGTGTTGTTTTGTTGATGAGCGCCATTCTGGCTGGTGTGAGGTGATATCTCATTGTGGTTTTGATTTGCATTTCTCTAATGATTAGTGATGTTGAGCATTTTTTCATATGCCTATTGGACATCTGTATGTCCTCTTTGGAGAAGTGTCTGTTCATTTGTTTTTCCCATTTTTTCATTGGATTGTTTGTCTTCCTGGTGTTGAGATTTAAAAGTTCCTTATAAATTTTGGTTATGAACCCCTTATGAGACGTATTGTCAAATATGTTCTCCCATTGTGTAGTTTGTCTTTTTATTCTGTTCTTATTGTCTTTAGCTGTGCAAAAGCTTTTTAATTTGATATAGTCCCATTTGTTTATCCTGTCTTTTATTTCACTTCCCTGTGGAGATAAATCAGCAAATATATTGCCCCGAGAGATGTCAGAGAGCTTACTGCCTATGTTTTCTTCTAGGATGCTTATGGTTTCACGCCTTACATTTAAGTCTTTTATTTTTATTTTGAGTTTATTTTTGTGAGTGGTGTAAGCTGGTGTTCTAGTTTCATTTTTTTGTAGGTAGCTGTCCAGTTTTCCCAATACCATTTGTTAAAGAGGCTGTCTTTACTCCATTGTATTTCCTTACCTCCTTTGTCAAATATCATTTGTCTATAGAGCTGTGGGTTTATTTCTGGGCTCTCTTTTCTGTTCCATTGATCTATATGCCTGTTCTTATGTCAGTACCAAGCTGTTTTGAGTACAATGGCCTTGTAGTATAACTTGATATCAGGAAGTGTGATACCTCCCACTTTATTCTTCTTTCTTAAGATTCCTGAGGCTATTCGTGTTCTTTTTTGGTTCCCTATAAATTTTTGGAATATGTGATCTATATCTTTGAAGTATGTCATTGGTATTTTAACTGGTATTGTATTGAATTTATAGATTGCTTTGGGTAATATAGACATTTTAATGATGTTTATTCTTCCTAACCATGAACACGATATATGCTTCCACTTGTTTGTATCTTCCTTGATTTCTTTTATCAATGATTTATAATTTTCCAAGTACAAGTCTTTAGTCTCCTTGGTTAAGTTTAGTCCTAGGTACTTTATTTTTTTGGTTGTAATAGTGAAGGGGATTGTTTCCTTAATTTCTCTTTCTGGCTGTTCATTGTTGGTGTATAAAAATGCCTCTGATTTCTGAGTATTGATTTTATATCCTGCCACTTTGCTGAATTCATTTATCAGGTCCAGTAGTTTTTTGACTGAGACTTTGGGGTTTTCTGTATACAAATCATATCATCTGCAAATAATGATAGGTTTACTTCTTCTTTTCCAACTTGATGCCTTTTATTTCATCTCCTTGTCTGATTGCTGTGGCTAGGACTTACAGGACTATGTTGAATAAGAGTGGTGAAAAGGGGCACCCCTGCCTTGTTCTTGATCTTAAGGGGATTGCTTTTAATTTTTGCCCATTGAGTATGATGTTGGCTGTGGGTTTCTCATAGGTGGCTTTTATCATGTTGAGGTATGTTCCCTGTATTCCCACTGTGCTGAGAGTGTTGATCACGAATGGGTGCTGGATTTTATCGTATGCTTTTTCTGCATCTATTGAAATTATCATGTGGTTTTTCTCCTTCTTTTTGTTTATGTGATGAATCACATTGATTGATTTACGAATATTGTCCAGCCTTGCCTCCCCAGAAGAAATCCCACTTGATCATGGTATATGATTTTTTCCATATATTGTTGGATCTGGTTTGCTAATATTTTGTTGAGGATTTTAGCATCTATATTCATCAGAGATATTGGCCTATAATTTTCTTTCTTTGTGTTGTCTTTGCCTGGTTTTGGAATCAGAATTATGCTCGCCTCAGAAAAGGAGCTTGGAAGTCTTCCTTCCTCTTGAATTTTTTGAAATAGCTTGAGAAGGATAGGAGTTAGTTCTTCTTTGAATATTTGGTAGAATTCAGTTGTGAAGCCTTCAGGCCCTGGACTTTTCTTTGTTGGGAGTTTTTTGATAGCTGTTTTGATCTCATTTGGTGTAATCGGTCTGTTTAGGTTTTCTGATACTTCCAGATTGATTTTTGGAAGATCGTATGTTTCGTGGAATTTGTCCATTTCATCTAGGTTGTCTAGTTTTTTGGCATATAGTTCTTCATAGTATTTTCTTACAATATTTTGTATTTCTGTTATGTCAGTTGTTATTTCTCCACTCTCATTTCTAATTTTATTTATTTGAGTCCTCTTTTTTTTTTTGGTGAGTCTAGTTAAAGGTTCATCGATCTTGTTTACCTTTTCAAAGAACCAGCTCCTAGTTTTATTGATCCTCTATATTGTTTCTTTACCCTCTATGTCATTTATTTCTGCTCTGATCTTTTTTTTTTTATTTCTTTCCTTCTACTACATTTGGGATTTACTTGCTATTCTTCTTCTAGTTCTTTTAGATGCAGGGTTAAGTTGTTTATTTGAGCTTTTTTAGTTTCTTAAGGTGTGCCTGTAGTGCTATGAACTTCCCTCTCAGTACTGCTTTTGCTTTGTCCCATATATTTTGAGTTGTTGTATGCTCATTGTCATTTGTTTCTAAGATTTTAAAAAATTTCTTCTTTGATCTCATTCTTTTTTTTTTTTTTTTTTACGTTTTTCTGAAGCTGGAAACAGGGAGAGACAGTCAGACAGACTCCCGCATGCGCCCGACCGGGATCCACCCGGCACGCCCACCATGGGGCGACGCTCTCCCCACCAGGGGGCGATGCTCTGCCCATCCTGGGCGTCGCCATGTTGCGACCAGAGCCACTCTAGCGCCTGGGGCAGAGGCCACAGAGCCATCCCCAGCGCCCGGGCCATCTTTGCTCCAATGGAGCCTTGGCTGCGGGAGGGGAAGAGAGAGACAGAGAGGAAAGCATGGCGGAGGGGTGGAGAAGCAAATGGGCGCTTCTCCTATGTGCCCTGGCCGGGAATCGAACCCGGGTCCTCCGCACGCTAGGCCGACGCTCTACCGCTGAGCCAACCGGCCAGGGCCTGATCTCATTCTTAATCCATTTGTTATTTAACAACCTGCTGTTTAGTTTCCATGTGTTTGAGAATTTTTCAGCTTTTTTGTTGTGGTTCATTTCTAGTTTCATGGCACTGTGATCGGAGAAATTGCTTGATATGATTTCAATCTTCTTACATTTGTGGAGACCGCTTTTGTGCCCTAACATGTGGTCTATACTAGAGAATGTACCATGAGCACTTGAAAAGAATGTATATTCTGCTTTTTTAGGGTGTAAGATTCTGAAGATATCTATTAAATCAAGTTGATCTAGTGTGTCCTTTAGGTCTGCTGTTTCTTTCTTGATTTTCTTTCTTGAGGATCTATCTAGTGATGTTAGTGGGGTATTGAAATCTCCTACTATTATAGTATTGCTGTTGATCTCGTTCTTTAAATCCATCAAAGTCTGCTTTCTATATTTAGGTGCTCCTATAGTAGGTGCATAGATATTTATAATAGTTATATCTGCCTGTTGGATTACTCCATTTATCATTATGTAATGGCTTTTTTTTATCTCTTACTATATCCTTTGTTTTAAAGTCCATTTTGTCTGATATAAGTATTGCTCTCCCAGCTTTTTTTTTCATTTCCATTTGCATGAAATGTTTTTTTCCATCCTTTTTCCTTCAATGTATGTGCATCTTTTGTTCTAAGGTGTATCTCTTGTAGACAGCATATGTACGGGTGCTGTTTTCTTATCCATGCAGCTACCCTATGTCTTTTGATTGGGTCATTTAAACCATTTACATTTATGGTTATTATTGATATGTAGTTGTTTTTTGCCGTTTTATTCTTTAAAGCTGTATTCCTTTTTTGTTATATCCTTTTCCCACTTTGATATGTTTACAATAGGCCCATTAACATTTCCTGCAGCATTGGTTTGGTTGTAATGAATGCCTTGAGTTTTTGTGGGTTTTTTTTTGTCTGGGAAACTTTTTATTTCTCCTTCGATTTTAAATGATAGTCTTGCTGGATAACGTAGTCTTGATTGTAGGTTCTTGTTCTGCATTACTTTGAATACTTTTTGCCATTCCCTTCCGTCCTCAAGTGTTTCTGTTGAGAAGTCGGATGTCATCCTTATGGGGGGCTCCTTTGTAGGTGATAGCTTTTTTTTCTCTTGCTGCTTTTAATATTTTCTCTTTATCACTTAGCTTTGGTATTTTAATTATGGTGTATCTTGGTGTAGGTTTTTTTGGGTTTCTTTTTTATGTTGTTCTCTGTGCTTCTTGAACTTGTGAGAGTTTCTCCTTCATCAATTTAGGGAAGTTTTCAGCTATGATATGATTGAACAAGTCTCTATCCCTTGTTCTTTCTCTTCTTTTTTGGGAACCCCTATGATGTGGATGTTATTTCTCTTCATGTTGTCACAGAGCTCTCTGAGTTTCCTTAGACTTTTTGAGTCTCTTTTCTGTCTTCTTTGCTTTCTTGCCTTCATTCAAATTGTCCTCCAACTCGCTGACTCGATCCTCAGCTCTATCCATCATGTTTTTAATTCCTTCCATTGTGGTCTTCATTTCTGATATTGTATTTGTCATCTTGGACTGATTCTTTTTTAATATTTCAATATCCTTTTTTATACTTGCTATTTCTTTATTTAGGTGTTCATAATGACCATCCATTTTTGTTCTAAGATCCCTAAGCATCCTCACAATCATTATTTTGAACTCTCTATCTGGAAATTTGATTATTTCCATATCACTCAGGTCATCTCCTGAAGGTTTCTCTTGTGGTTTCACTTGGATTGCACTTCTTTGTCTTCTCATTATCTGTGTTTGGGTGTTTTGTTTGTAGAGTTGGTTGAGTGTAGGCTTGGTGTTGTCTGCCTCCAGTTTTCAATTGTGTTATTTCTAGGTCTTCTTGGGTTGGCATCAGCTATCATTTGTAATCCACTTTTGGATTTGGGCTGCTTTGAAGTCGTGATTTGTTTGTCTTCTTAACAGGTGATAGTCTTGTTTACTAATCTCAGCAGGGGGCTTCTTTGAAACTATCCAGGAATGGGGTGGGTGTAACCTGAGACTCTGAAGACCTCTTCTACCAATTAATCTCTCTGGGGGCAGGTAGTTTTCTCAGCTTCAGTAGGAGGAGGTGTATCTCAGATCTCCATGGAGACCTGAGTTATTGCCCCTCCTCCCCACTTCTTGTTTTCAGCTGTGTGTTGTTGTGCTGATTGGAACTGGAGAGATGTCTGGAGATCTGTGGTAGGAAGCAATTTAGCCTTGTTTTGTGGAAGGATCAGTCCCTCCCCCAGCTATGGCCGTCTCCAGCACTGGATGAGTCAGCTTTTTAAGTCAGCTCCTGCATTCCTTGGCCCCTTACCGTCTGTCCCTCTCTCTCCGCTTTACACTTGGAAGATAAGCCAGTCCTTTCAACACACCTGCTCCCTGGTCACCAGGCAAGTGGCTGTGAGCAGTATTTTCTGCTCTTTTCCCTGGAGTGAGAACCGCTCTGGGCTGTCAGCCTTCCCCCCCCTCTCCTCGTTCCTGTAAGCAGGGGAGATTCAGGAGCTCCCTACCAGGTTTGTTGTGACTTCTTCTTTGCTTCTTGGTTTTTGAGAACTCTTCTTGTAGTCCATAGTTGGTTTTTCACACTGATTTTTCCAAAATTGATTTGTATTCCAGTTTGGTTGTGAGAGCTAGGCATCTGTGTGTCTGCCTACTCCGCTGCCATCTAACCTACGCACTCTTATTGATCAATTTCACCTCATTAAATATAATTTTCTAAAATCTTTTTAAGAAATTGAAAAAAAAGAAAGAACAGTCTGGCTCCAATATTTGGGATGTGTGATTGGGGGTCAGGCTGTGACACCATGAGGATGTTGAAATAACCATTGGGGATGAGAATTGATGATGGTGAATCAGGTAGTGGGAGTGAGGGAAGGGAATTCAGTCAAGATCAGGGCATAGGGGCCGAGATCAGAGTTGCAGGTGGGAGAGAGCCGACCCAGATGTTCCCTGAAACCTGGCCTCCCCAAAGTGCCATTTCTTGAGCAGTAACTCGGAGGAAGAGCAGTTTTATGGAGGACCCTGGACCTCTGTTCTGGACCTGGAGTGGCCTGGAGGTCATCTGGGAGGTGGAGCAGTGAGTGCAGAGAGGGATCCTGGCTGGGGCAGAGCCCTCTGCGGGGTGTTTAGAGGGTCTGGGACTTCCCAGGGAGACCTGCAGATATGGTATGTTTGCCATCTGCATTTCAGAACATTTATGTTAGTAATTCAGTATGGAAAGATTTCGTATAGAAATCTAGATATCTCACTTTTCTTGAAAAAATAGGATCTTTAGCAATGCTGGACCTGCATGTCCATCCAGTAGCGGTTAGCAGAGCCGAGGCATGGCTGTGACTTCTGGTGTCCATGGCTCTCCTCCATTCACCTAGGTCCTCAGCAGCCACCTCTACATTCCTGCCTGGGTTTGCTAGCAAATGAAGCAGTCCTCCTACCCCTGGGAGAACAGGCATGAGTGACCCAAGACAGAGTAGGAGAATGCCCACTAGAGCTGGGAAGGGAGAGGAACCAGAAAGCCAGGTGCAGGTCATATCCTGGAAACCAAAGAGGAGAGGTCCCCTTCTAGCAGTATCTGAAGAGGAAGTCATGAGTTTGCACAGTTAGGAGATGGCAGTGTAGAACTAAGCTTTCTTCCTTGACTGAGGGGAGGAAGAAAATGGGTGGCCGATGGTAAGAGAAAGTCTTTTTAAAGCTGGAAGAGGCTTCATCACGATTAAATGTCATGGAGAGAGATCAGGTAGAACGCAGGAGGGAATGGGTGAGGGCAGCCTGTCCTAGAGCAGCCAGAAGATTTTGGATTCAGAGGGCATGTGGAACATTCTTTAAGTCCTCTGGGGACAGGGACACTCTGGGTAACTTTGGGAAGGGGACTTCTGCTGTGTGGGCTGGCCACCTGTGGGCTGGGTCTGCAGGAGGGCTGGTCAGGGAGTCTCCTAGGGGTAGTGTCAGGCTTTGCCCTGGCATTGCTGGCGACCTCTCTAGTACCACCCCTCCTCTGCCTGCTAGGCTCCCCACGCTGTGCTGCAAGGGGTGGTCTCCGATTCCACCCAGTCTTCCTAGTGCCTGATTAGCAGCTTCCCTTTTTTCTATTCGTTCTTTCTTTTCTTTTTTTAAAAACAGAGTCAGAGAGAGAGAGAGAGAGAGGGGCAGACAGCGGGACCGATAGGGACAGACAGACAGGAAGGGAGAAATGAGAAGCATTAGTCATCAGTTTTTCTTTGCGACAACTTAGTTGCTCATTGAATACTTTCTCATATGTGCCTTGACCGCGGGGTTACAGCAAAATGAGTAACCCCTTGGTCATGCCAGCAGCCTTTGGGGTGAAGCCAGCGACCATGGGGTCATGTCTATAATCCCTCGATCAATGTAGCTACTGTGCACTCACGTTGGTGAGCCTGTGTTCAAGCTGGATGAGCCCGCACTAAGCCAGCAACTTCGGGATTTGGAACTTGGGTCCTCTGTGTCCCAGTCTTACACTCAGTCCATTGCGCCACCACCTGGTCAGGCAGTTTTCCCTTTTGTTCTTTAAATTTTTTAAAAATACTTTTCTGTTTTTTAGAGAGAGAGAGAGAAGCATCAACTTGTTCCACTTAGTTGTGCACTCACTGGTTGCTTCTTGAGCATGCACTAACTAGAGATTGAACCTGTGACCTTGGTCCACCAGGACGAATATTAAGCCACTGAGTCACCTGGCTGGGACCCCTCCCTTATTTTTCAGACCTCTGCTCAGCTCTCACCTGATCCCCGGAACCTGCTCTGACTGCCCTACTTAAAAATCACACAGACATAGTTTTAAACAGCCTTATTTTCCTCCATAGCACTTTCTTCCTCCTTAGATATTTATGTGTTGTGGTCTCTGTCCTTGCACTGGAATACAGGCTCCTTGAGGGTGGGGACTTGATTGGTGCATGGCAGAATGTCCATCACCTAAATGTGCAGGGCATGTGGCAGGTCATTGCCGTCAGAGTCCTGACTGAACAAGAATAAGTGAGCCTTACGGTTCATATGTGGACAGTATGACCGGGGAGGGTCAGTGACTGCTCTGCTTGTGTCTGTGTGGTCTTCATTCTTTCTGTCTCATAGAAGAAAGGATTTTTCTGTAGTCCGAAGAGCAGGCCGTGGGTGACTTTCTAGGTATAAACCATCATAATGATTTTGAGGCGAGGATGACTCTGTACCAGGTGCTCTGCTGAACAGCAACAGCAACTAACCCTAAGTAGTGGGTCCCCGTATCGTCCCCAGGTTAGGCATTAGTGAGTGCGTGATGGAGGCCTAGAGAAGTTCACTTGCCCAAGGTCGGGCTGGTGGGGAGCATTAGGGCTGGGATTTGGATGCACCAGCTGCATATTTATGGTACTAACTGCTCTGTCCTGCCTCTTCTCCCACAGGCATTTGCATCAAGTGTGGGCTTGGTATCTACAGAGCAAGGCAAGCGTGCCAGCAATGGGGAGCCTGTATCATACCGATTGCTTCACCTGTGACTCCTGTGGTAGGAAACCTCTTTCTGGCCCCTCTCACACCATGGACCACCTAGGAAAGAGAGAAAGAGAGAGAGAAACATCGATTTGTTGTTCCACTTATTTATGCATTCATTGGTTGATTCTTGTATGTACCCTGACTGGTTGCAGGGATTGAACCTGCAACCTTGCTGTATCGGGACAACGCTCTAACTAACATAGCTACCTGGCCAGAGCCTTTAATATTTTATTTTATAAAAGTATGATAACAGGCACAGTGTTAAGTCAAATCATTTTGAGAAGTTGTTTTTGCAACAGCAGAAAAACACTTATCTTTCCATTATTGTAGGAGTTCCTCACGCGTCTTAGATAAAAGTTTTTTTCGTTGATTATGTGTGTTGTAAATTCTTTACCTAACCTAATTGTACTTTATTACTTTCTGAATGAAGTCTTCTGATGAAAAGATATTCTTTATAAAGTCTAATGAATCTTTGTTTGCTTCATGAAAGTGTTGCTTTTGATGTCCTCTCCATGAAATCTTTGTAGTCTCTTGCTTTAGATGTCTGGTTTTATTTTGTCAGCATATTAGACATGCCTATACTATATTATGCATCTAATATTTCCAGTATCTGATATCATCTGAACTTCTACTTATACTATTTAATGTTTCTCCTCTCTCTTGGTCGCGATCCTTGTTTTCTCATGTTTTGTAATTTTTGATTGTGGGAATATGCCTGTGAGAATTCCTTGAGGTCTTTATTGATGGTGCATTTTCCCAGGGAATGTTTGAATACTTTCTATTAAGAAAGTTTTAAACTTGAATGGGGAAAATGTATTTTTTCTTTTATGAGTATTCTTTTTTTTTTATGTGAGAGAAGGAGAGATAGAGAGACAGACTCTCCTGCATGTGCCCAGACTGGGATTCACCAAGGACATCCTGTGGGCAGCAGCGATTCCCGAAGAGGTTCTACCTGCGGGAGTGGTTCAGAGGACCGGGAGAGCATCGGAGGGTGGATCTCAGCTCCCGGAAACCAAGCGTCTATAAAAAGGTTTGAGTCAGGAGCATCCCCTTCATAATATCAAAATAAGTTACTAGACTCTTACTGAGGTATCACTGAAAGTATCTTGGACTTATTAAGTGTTTTTGCTGGAGGCAGTCAGGCAGCTATCAATCTTTTGATTTGTCTTATGCTTCTTTGTACAGGATTAGAAGTGGTGACTGTTTTGGGTTAAAATAAGCTAGTTCTCTGCTGCCAAAAGAATATTTCGCTAGTCTTCCTCATTTCTTACCATTCTCCTTAGATTTGTGGTCAATTTTAAACCATGTATTACTATGTCAAACACAAATTAACAAACTTTTAAATTGGTTTCCTTGAAGAAGACCCTGATTTTAGTTTGAGCCTTATGACCTAACATTAAACAAAAAGGAAATTACAGGGTCCTATTTTGTCAATTCTGGGAAAAATGTAAGCCAATGAAAACAGTCTTGCTTGACCAGGCAGTGGCACAGTGGATAGAGTGTTGTACAGGGATGCAGAGGACCCAGCTTCGAGACCCTGAGGTCGCCAGCTTGAGCACGGGCTCATCTGGTTTTAGCAAAGCTCACCAGCTTGGAACCAAGGTCGCTGGCTTGAGCAAGGGGTTACTTGGGCTGCTGAAGGCCCGCGGTCAAGGCACATATGATAAAGCAATCACTGAACAACTAAGGTGTCGCAAAGAAAAACTGATGATTGATGCTTCTCATCTCTTTCCGTTCCTTTCTGTCCCTAACTATCCCTCTCTCTGACTCTTTCTCTGTCTCTGTAAATAAAAAAAGGAAGAAAAAAAGTCTTACCTATGCGCTGGTATGGTGGCTCAGTGGATAGTGTTGTCTTTGCTTGCAGAGGTCCTGCGTTTGACCGCGTCAGGGTCCAGATGAGAAAACCTGTGCCTGACTCCCCACCTGCTCTTGACATGAGAAGTCAGAGCTCAGGGTTCCAGGTTGTAGGCAGACTGCATTCTTTTCATAGTCCTTGGGACACTGAAGGCCAGGGCAGGAGGGATCGGGCTTACCTGGTCTTCAGACCCTGTACATCCTGGGGAAGGGGCACCAGTCGCAGGGTGTGTCTTCCCAGATGAATTCACCCCACAGGCAAGTGTGTATCAAGACTGAGAGTTCTCTTGTTTTAAAAGAAAGTATCATTCTGGGCCATAAGCACACCAGGTTGCAGCCAGGGGAGCCAGCTCAGGCATACTTCATTGGGGCAGGCAGGCAGCCTGTGTTGTTTGTGAGTGTTCAGGGGTCCCCTCACCACACTCAGTCGGCACTCCCAGACTCACCTTCCTAGGAGGCCATGCTGCTGGTTTTAGTCTGTTCAGTCTTGAGCTGCCTGGCCCAGCTGGGCTGACGGAAGTGTTTCAGTGGGGTTTCCCGACATCTGACCAGTCTGGCCTGTTTTATCTTTCGTTAGGGCAGGGAGATGGCAGTAGATCTGGATGCCTGTGTTCTGCAGGGAAGGGGGGAAGGAGGGTGTGGAGAAGCCCCTCCAGGGAGCCTTGACCTCCAGCTGTTCTTTCTCCACATCCTCATGAGCTCACTGCTGTCCCCAGAAAGGCTGCGGGAACACAGTCTTCACCCAGCTAGACGCTGAAGGCCAAGCTGCAGAGCTCAACAACTGCCCTCTGAGTGTCCAGGATCTCAGAGACCAGGGTGACTTGCCCCAGAGTCATCCCTGCCTTCCCCAGCTTCCAAGTTGCAAAACCTTACAGCAGGTTTTTGCCTCTCCTCCCACTGCCACGTCCCCCATGCAGAGTCTTTGCTTTGCCAGAGGTCCTGGTCACTGTCTACTGGGGGGCTGGTTAGGGGAGTGGGGTGTGTCCCAGGCACAGGGTAAGTCTCCTCTTCTGAGTGAGGGGGACTGTGCTTGGCCACATGGAGGCAAGGAGTCTGTAGGGAAAGATGCCCTGTGTTTATCAGCCCAGCTACCCCTTTGTAATGGAGCTTAGAGAGCCTGTATGGACTCAGAGGAGGTTGGTACCATTTCTCTGGCCTGTGCACCAATGCCCAGGAAGGGCATCCACTAGGTGACACGGGCCAGATGCCCAGACAGCTGAGAACTTGCTGCAGAAATGGGTCTTCCTGGGTCACTGGAGGGCTCACGAGGATGACCTGCAGTTGCTGTCTGCTATGGTCTCAGTCCTGTTTTTGGTAGGTGCTTGATAGACTGATCTTCGAGAGGATTGTGTGACCAGTGGCAAAGGACTCCTGGCCCTGGGCACAGTTTGCAGGCTGTCTCAGGACCGGGATTTTGGTGGGAAAAGGGGTGGAGTGGCGGGTGCTCCATCGCCCCAGGGGTCTGAAGGGCCTGAAGGGGACTGTGGGCTAGAGGAGGAGTGAAGGGCAGGGCCAGGGTGGAGGAGAGGAGAGGAAGCAGAACGTGGGGGGGGGAGGGTTCATGGACTGCCTAGTGGTTCTGTGGAGGCTATAGGGCTTGTAGTATTTCATGGGAGTGGGGGGCCTGCTGGGGAGAAGTGGGAACTTGGTTTGGTGAGGTGGGGGAGCTTGGGGAGAGCGAGGCCGAGGTCTCAGATTGGAGTCCTGCGAAAGGATGTGGAGAAGAGCAGCTGAGGACGAAGGGACATGAGAAATGGAAGGTGGAAGGGGTTTTGGTGATAAGAGGAAATTGGAGAGCAGGGACTTGTGAAGGGGAAGGTGGAGGGGGCTTACCGGAAGCAGAAGGAAAGCGGGATGGCTTCCTCATCGCACGAACGCTCGAACAGAGTGAGGGCAAGATCCACCCGTGGGGTCTGGCATCTACGTCTGCCCTTGTGACCTTATAAGCAGAGGATTCTAGAGAGAGTCCGGGAAGCCTGCCTGAAGCAGGTCTCTGTGCACTGTAGTTCTGTGTTCAGTGCACTTTACTTTCATATGGATTTGTGTTAAGGTTCAGGTGTAGGGCGCAGTGGTTAGACAAGCGTACACTTTACAGAGTGTCCACTGGATACTTCCAGTACCCACCTAGCAACATGCATGGTTATTACAATATTATTGATTGCATTTCCTGTGATTTAGTTTACATTCTGGGACTAGTTTATATCTCTGAATCTTTACTTTTTATTCTCTTCACTTTTTAAAATCTAGTCACTTGAAACCCTGCCTCCTTATGTCCACCATCAGTCTGTTGTCTGTATTTGTGAATCTGATTGTTTTGTTTGTTCGTTGATATTGCTCTCTAGATTTTATTTAAAAGTGCAATCATGTGGTATTTATCTTTCTCTGACTTATTTCACTGAGCATACTAACCTCTATGTCCATCGAATCTGTCACAAATGGTAAGATTTCATATTTTTGCATGAATAGTACTCCAAAGTATGTATGTACCACGCTTAATTGTTTTTATTTTTAAGTGAGAAGAGGGGAGACAGACAGACTCTTGCATGCACCCTGACTGGGATCTCCCATCAACCTCGGTCTGGTGCCGATGCTTGAATCAACCGAGCTCTCCTCAGTGCCTGAGGCTGACACTTGCTTGGACCAATTGAGCTAATGGCTTTGAGAGGGAAAGATAGAGAGAAGGAGGAGAAGAAGGGGTATGAGAAGCAGAAGGGTGTTTCCCATGTGTACTCTGCCCAAGTATGGAACCCAGGATGTCCTCACGCCGAGCCGAAGCCCCATGTACTGAGCTAGCTGGCCAGGGCAACCTTTAACATTTCTTAGTTTATTTTATTCATTCATTCATTATTTAGAAAACTAAATTTAACAGAGTGACATTGATCAAAAGAATACATAGATTTCAGGTATATACGTTCACAGCATTTGAATAGCCGATTATGTGGTATACCCATAACCCAATCTCAAATCATTTTCTGTCACTTTTATGTGTCTGTGATCTTTTCCTTCCTTGGAGACACCACCTGCACAGTGGTAATCGGATTTTATGTCCCCGCTGGGCTTTTCCTGATTCGTAGTGTTTCAGTGAAGCTTCTCCCAGTATTTCAGTTAAGTGGACATGATCTAACCATCCTTTCCCCTCACACGGTTGTGGGGAAATCTAGTTTTTTGTTTTGTTTTGTTAAATTTTTTTTTAGTCTAAAAACAATTTTTCTTTTTTATTTATTTTTTTTTGTTTTTTTTATTTTTTGTATTTTTCTGAAGTTGGAAACGGGGAGGCAGTCAGACAGACTCCTGCATGTACCCCACTGGGATCCACTTGGCATGCCCACCAGGGTACGATGCTCTGCCCATCTGGGGCATCGCTCTGTTGCATCCAGAGGCATTCTAGCACCTGAGGCAGAGGCCATAGAGCCATCCCCAGCGCCCGGGCCAATTTTGCTCCAATAGAGCCTTGGCTACGGGAGGGGAAGAGAGAGACAGAGGGGAAGGAGAAGGGGAGGGGTGGAGTAGCAGATGGACACTTCTCCTGTGTGCCCTGGCCGGGAATTGTACCCGGGACTCCTGCACGCCAGGCCGACGCTCTACCACTGAGCCAACTGGCCAGGGCCTGGGAAATCTAGTTTTAAAAGGAAAAGTCTCTGAGTAAGGAGAGGACGACGATTCCACGATGCAATCACACAGGGACACCTTTTCTTGATCCCTAACAGGAGTGAAAACCTGTGGGAACTGGAGTTCGTGGTGTGGGCAGGGAGACATCTTTACTCAATTCCCCTGGAAGGCTGAATGAGGTGCAGGATGTTCAGAAGTCTCCTAACCTGTTAGCGTGTAGAGCTGTGGGACATCCAACCTGGTAAGTGCCCATCTTCTTTCCAGGGCCCTGCACGTGGACTTCCATGTCCTCTTGCGCATGAGCACCTGGGGCTGTGTGCATGTTTGCACATGCGCACTGCCACCGTGTGCTATGTTTGGTGTGGGTGTCCAAGTCGCCACTGTCCGTTATTCCCCCGTTTGGTTTCCGTTGAGCGAGGAGGTCAGGGTGAGCCGGGCTGGACACTGCTTCCTTGGGTCCCGGCCCAGAGGGTGCGGGGCTGTGTGGACAAGAGTGCGCATGGACTGGCCGAGTTTCCAGCTGGGACTCGGGACCGCGAACCCATGGTCCGCGGGCCAGGTCCGTGGGGAGGCAGCGTGGGTGCGGGGTCCTGCCTCGGCCTCCTGTCCGCATCGCGGAGGCCCGCAAGCACGAGGCGCGCGGTACAGTGAGTCCCGGCGGGGCAGGGTCTCCCGTGCGCAGTCTTGGGAGGCGCGGAGGCGAGAACCCCGGAGCGCAGCGCAGGGTGGGGGTGGGGGGGAAGCATCCACATCCCGGAGCCTCGAAAGCCTCGGTGCTGAACCGCGAGTCCAAAGGGGGAGGTCTGCGTGTGCGGCGCACGGTAGATTCTGCATCTTCCGCGGGCGGTGAGCAGGGCCGGGGACTCGCCCCGGGCGGAGGACAGGAGAGTGGGTGAGAGGGAGCTTTCTGACTGCTTCCGGGAGATCCCCGCATCTGCCCGGGAGGTCAGGGGCAGGCTGCCCGGGAATGGGCGCTCCCCTGGGACCTGTGATTTCTGGGTCTCCTGGCGGGGCTGAAGACGCATGTCGCCTCCTCCCTGCACACCCCAACACCTCTTTCGCCCTCGCCAGATCCAAACGTGACTGTAAGCCAGAAGGACCTTTGTTTTCTGATCGGGGTGAATGTATGTGGATTCCCGTTGGTTCTGCCATGTCGATGATCCCGTGCTCACGCTTAGGACCTCGGAGGTTCCAACCAGGAGCTTCAAGTGGACACTTCGTTTACTGCACCACCACCAGTCAGGTTGTATTACCGTTTTCTTCATAAAGCAGTGCTAACCAACTTTAGTCAGATAAACAAAACCATGCCTGGATGCATATGTATTACAATTCTGATGCTCATAGTCTGTTTTCTGTGGACTCCTTGCATTTTAGCGATTGAGAGAAACAGTAAGAAAATATGTAGAGACTTTGCTTGGGGCACGGGGGTCACGATATGGGGGATTGAGGATGGTGTACAGAGTGGGACATTTGCAAACATGTTAACAGAATTTAAATTTTTTTTAAAAAGCTACGAAAGATTATGTAAAGAGATTAACAGGAATTTTTTTCCCACAATTTATTTAATGGCAGCCGATTATTTTAAGTGAAGTCAGTGTTCATATTCATCAATGAGAGAGAAACTGATCTAGTTACGTCTGATCGTTTCGGAGTTACAGTGGTTCAGGTGTGTGTTTGTCCTCTATCACCCTTTTAGCCCTGTCTGAGTGAGTGTTCACAGGGTGTCATTTTGTTGAACTTTCTGTGGTGGTTCTTGTGCTGGCGGTTTTGGCCTTAACAAGCCAGGTTACTCATGACCTCAATGACTTCTCTTCTAGGTCCTTTGTTCGCAATCGCTATGCTTTTCCAAGAGCAGCGGAAAATGCGGAATGCTGGCTGAGCTTTCCCACTCTGCTTTGTGATGCCTTTGAGGAGGGTTAGAAAATTGCATGTTTAAAAATGTGATAGTAGAGGAGTGACGTCAGAGAAATGGCACTGTGAGGGGTGCTCTGGATACCTCTGCTGAAATGTCAACAAATTCAACAACTAGAGACAGAAAAACAATCCCAGGAGCATCTGAAATACACATACATCAAACAAGGTACGATTGGGCGAAAAGGTGTCTGAATATATAACCCACTCTGAAGGAAGTAAGACGGAGAACGGAGTATTCTGCTTTCCTCAGTGACCTGAGAAAGGGCTGCTTTCACTTGGAACTGAGAGGAAGAGAGGGCTAGGGCGAGGGACCTCTGATTTACAACAACATGGATGGACCTTGATAACATTATACTGAGTGAAATACGTAAATCAGAAAAAACTAAGAACTATATGATTTCATACATAAGTGGGACATAAAAATGAGACTCAGGGACAGGGAAAAGAATGTGGTGGTTATGGCGGGGGTGGGGGAGGAGAGTATGGAGGTGGGGTAGGGGAGAGTCACAAAGAAAACCAGATAGAAGGTGACAGAAGACAATTTGACTTTGGGTGATGGGTATGCAATATAATCAAATGTCAAAATAACCTGGAGATGTTTTTTCCGAATCGATGTACCCTGATTGATCGGTGTCACCCCATTAAAATTAATAATAAAGGGGGAAAATGGGATAGTAGAAATAGATAAAAGACATTATGTAAAATGTAGTTACTAGTATGTTGGATCAGGACCAAGTACTATCTCTTTGTCAAATTCATGTGTATAGGTAGTACGACACTTTGGGGTTTTTGAAGGTGAGCTGCAATATGACCAGTGTCCTTGGCAGCCATAGAAAAGGAAAACACCATTTATTACGTGCTATA
Organism: Saccopteryx leptura; assembly: GCF_036850995.1. Lineage (NCBI taxonomy): Eukaryota > Metazoa > Chordata > Mammalia > Chiroptera > Emballonuridae > Saccopteryx > Saccopteryx leptura. The sequence continues at coordinate 84,610 of NW_027095741.1, forward strand.
GGCTATAGGAAGAGGAACCATTTTATTTGTGGGTTGTAAAGATTTCCTAGGACTTGGAAATTTTTTTGTGATAAAGTTGATACAATGTGGCTAGCTTTCATAATGACAACCAGTGCATCTTTGCTATACATGGCTTATACTCACGTTTTTTTTAAGCCAGAGAGACAGGCAGACAAACAGAAAGACAGACAAGGACAGAGAGACAGGAAGGGAGAGAAATGAGAAGCATCAACCTGTTTTTGAGGCACTTTAATTGTTCACTGATCACTTTCTCTTACGTGCCTTGACTGGGGGCTCCAGTTGAGCGAGAGAACCCTTGCTCAATCTAGCGACCTTGGGCCGAAGACAGTGACCCTGGGCTTCAAAGCCAGCGAGGTCTGGGCTCAAGCCAGTGACCATGGAGCCATGTTTAGGATCCCACACTCAATCTGGCCACCCACGCTCAAGCCGGTGACCTTGCAGTTTCTAACCTGGGACCTCAGTGTCCCAGGTTGTTACTCCATATACTTGGCCACCACCTGGTCAGGCTGTACTCGATTTTGTAAGCAGAGGTCTTCCTGCTGAAAGAGAAGTTGGTGCTTATGATATTTCCAGGCACCAAAACACATGATCCAAAAAGACACTTTCCATCTTTACTGTTTAATTTAGGGATCAAAGTGAAGTCGCTGGGCACAGACCTGCTCAGATATTTCTGTTAGTCTGTTTATTAGGTTTCCCAGAAAACAATACAAAAAATATTCTCTCGTCAAGATGTCCTCACTTTCCACTTCCTCATTTAATTCTCAGTGTCTTGCCTTTGTCCTCACGACTTTGCTTTATGTGTTTATAAAGATTAGCAGTGACTAAATTAAAGTCAAATCCAGCGAACATTTTCCAGTCTTTTGTCCTGTGACCATTCATCTGCCTTTGACAATTTACTTCCAAACTGATACAATTTACTATTCTCCCTTTACTTGTCTTAAAAAATTTACCTGTAGGCATTTCTTTATGCATCTTTGAACAATTAGGAATATTTCAAAAAGTCAGTGGATATACTCAACAATGCCATTCTTATATAAATAATATCTGGTGTTCAGTGTTTCTCAGGTTTTTTTTCATTTTTTTTCTTGTTTTTTTATTCAGTGAGAGGGGAGGCAGAGAGACAGACGCCCACATGTGCCCCGACCGGGATCCACGGGGCAAACCCAGTAGGAGGCGATGCTCTGCCCATCTGCTGCCTTCATTTCTCGATTTCTCAGCAACCGAGCTCAGCGTCTGAGGCGGTCATGGAGCATCCTCAGCACCAGGAGCCAACTCGCTTCAATCAAGCCATGGTTGCAGGAGTGCAAGACAGAGAGAGAAAGAGAGAGTGAGAGAGAGAAGTGAGAGGGAGAGGGGTGAAGAAGCAGATGGGTGCTTCTCCTGTGTGCCCTGGCCGGGAATCAAACCCGGGACATCAACACGCTGGGTCAGCAGTCTACCACTGAGGCAACCGGCCAGGGTCTCTTAGTTTTCTTTCCTTCCTCTCTCCTTCTTTTTCTCTTGTCCCTCTTATCAATCTGTCATTTCCTGTTGCTTCGTGATTTCTTGACTACAATGTCTAGCAAATATGTCTCATTACAGAGTGTGGCATTTGTGAAAACTTGCAAAAGCTGGAGCTCATGGGAGTGTCTATCAAGCAAACAGTAGGTTAATCTGATATTATCCGTCATTAGCTTTGTTCCAAGAACAGACACTGTGACCATCAATGATGCATAATTTATTAATTGCAGGTCAGTGTGAGGCATTTTTGTCATGTTCGTATGTGTAGATAGCATGATGCTCTAGAACAGTGGTCCCCAACCGTTTTTGGGTCACGGACCGGTTTAATGTCAGAAAATATTTTCACGGACCGGCCTTTAGGGTGGGACGGATAAATACACAAAATAAAATTATGTGACCGTGGTAAAAACTGTGGTATTTTTAAATATAATTGTCGAACTTACGAGACAAGCATCAAGAGTGAGTCTTAGATGTATATAAAAGAGGAAATCTGGTCATTTTTAAAAAATAAAACATTGTTCAGACTTAAATATAAATAAAATGGAAATAATGTAAGATATTTATTCTTTCTCTGTGAACCGGTACCAAATGGCCCACAGACCGGTACCTGTCCATGGCCCGGGGGTTGGGGACCACTGCTCTAGATCTCTTAAAGCCACAGTATTCTTCCACTGTATTCTTCGCATTCGTTGGAAAAAATATATATAACAGACATATTATTTGATTTTTATTGACTAGCCAAAATACTTATGTTTTGTTATGGGTTTTAAAGATTTCCTGGAGACTATCTCACTGTAATTGTGACTAGCATTCCTAAATGACTGCTCCTCAGCCATTACCTCCTGTAAGCCTAGGCCCTAGGGCACACTACCAGGGAGCCATCAGTGCATATTACTTTGCTGATGACAAAACATTATTGTCCTTTAGATACATTGTTTTTACTGCTTGATTCTGATGTAAAACGAGGACCATCTAAAGAAATGGCTCTCTCACTCTTCAAATAAGTCTCCCCAAATATCTCCCGGATCATCTATTGGGGCTGCACAGTAGAGTGTGCAGTGACATCTCTGGCCAAGATTCCTTAGTTCCCTTTCACGTGTTGTCTTGTAGCCTTCAGTAGTGTTCCACTGTGTAACCGTGCCACAGCTTTTTATCCACCCATCTGCTGATGGGCACTGGGGCTGCTTCCACATCTGGGCTATTGTAAATAATGCTGCAATGAAGAGAGGGGTGCATGCAGTCTTTGAATGAGAGTTTCAGCTTTCTTTGGATATATTCCCGGAAGTGAAATGCTGGGTCATGAGTCAGCGCCATTTTTAATGATTTGAGGTAACTCTACACTGCTTTCCACAGTGGCTATAGCAGTCTGCATCCCATGGACAGTGCAGAAGTGTTCCCTTTTCTCCCCACCCTCACCAGCACTCGTGGTTCTTTCATTTCTTTTTATGTTTTTTTTTTTAATGGAAATAACACTTGCAGTGAAATGTACAGATCTCAAGTACATAAATTCAAAGAGTTTTGACAAATGCATACATGCATATGACCCACAAGATAGACAGTATTGGGGAACAAAATTTGTTGCATCACAAAAGCACTTGTTCTTACCTAATTCGAGTGTTGTGATCTTAACTCTGACATTAGTTTTTCTCTGTAAGCTACAACTTTTTGCAATTCAAGATTTTAGGTTTTCATCTTATTGTAAAATTTTCAACATTTAGTTTAACATAATGAAGTAGAATGTCTTCTTGGGCATCATCTTTGTGAAAATATAATAATTTATATAATGCAGTAAATAAACTAATACAATAAAGATATGATTGCATCAGAATTTGTCTACAATTTTGAAATAGAACATTTTAAAACACTTATTTTAATCATGAAATTTGCACAAAACTTATTTAAATTCTATTCAGGCAAAAATTTGCATTTGTAGCTCTTGCGTTTGTGTACTTGTTGAGGACAATCTCGTTTGATGCTTCAGCAGTAGTCTGCTATCACTAACAGCTCCAAGATTTTCAGGAAACTTATCAAGGTGACTGTTCAGGAAGTGAATCTTTTTTTTTTTTTTTTTTTTTTTTTACAGAGACAGAGGGAGGGACAGATAGGGACAGAGAGACAGAGAGATAGGAACAGAGAGGGATGAGAAGCACCAATCATCAGTTTTTCGTTGTGACACCTTAGTTGTTCATTGATTGCTTTCTCATATGTGCCTTGACCGTGGGCCTACAGCAGAGCAAGAAACCCCTTGCTTAAGCCAGCGACCTTGGGTCCAAGCTGGTGAGCTTTACTCAAACCACATGAGCCTGCGCTCAAGCTGGTGACCTCAGGATCTCAAACCTGGGTCCTCTGCATCCCAGAGTGATGCTCTATCCACTTTGTCATCGCCTGGTCAGGCAGGAAATGAATCTTTTTTTTTTTTTTTTTTTTTTTTTTTAAATGAGAGAGTAACAGTTGGCTTCTTTTTATTTATTTATTTATTTTTTTACAGAGGCAGAGATAGGGACAGACAGACAGGAACGGAGAGAGATGAGAAGCATCAATCATCAGTTTCTCGTTGTGCGTTGCGACTTCTTAGTTGTTCATTGATTGCTTTCTCACATGTGCCTTGACCGTGGGCCTTCAGCAGACCGAGTAACCCCCTGCTGGAGCCAGCGACCTTGGGTCCAAGCTGGTGAGCTCTTTGCTCAAGCCAGATGAGCCCGCGCTCAAGCTGGCGACCTCGGAATCTCGATCCTGGGTCCTTCCGCATCCCAGTCCGACGCTCTATCCACTGCGCCACCACCTGGTCAGGCAGGAAATGAATCTTAATGCTTGTGTTACATCCAATGTTGCGGAAAGACAACAGCATCCTTTGAACCAGAAGTTCATAGTTTTCTGCTTTTTTTTTGTTGCCAAGGAAGTTCTTTGTAACTACCACAAAAGACTGCCATGCTGCTTTCTCCTCCTTATTCATTTTCCTGGCAAAGTCTTCGTCACGTATGAGAGTTCGAATTTGAGGTCCATTGAATATACCTGCTTTTATCTTCTTGCAAGACAACGCAGGGAAAGCAGAGACAATATGTTGAAAACATTCACTTTCTATATTCAAAGCCTGAACATACTGCTTCATTAAGCTAAGTTTGATGTGAAGTGGGGGAAAAATGATCCTGTCTAGATTAACTATAGGTTCATTCACAATATTTTGCATCCCTACTTCCAGAGCTTCATGTTTTGGCCATTTTTTCTTACCAATGCCCTTTGTATGGATCCGACAGCATTCACAGTCACTACTATGGTCCTTCGGTTCACGCCAAACCATGGGAATACCAAAAAACATACCTTTGCATTTTTCTTTCGTCCAGTCACAAAGCATTTCCTCACAATTATGACACACAGTATGAGGAGCCCAATTCTTCTCTTGATTGCCAAGGGGAACTTGAAAATAGGCAATATATGCACGTGTCACAAATGATGAAATATTGCACCTTTGACGTTGAAGTCTGTAACAGCCACATATATAACAGGAAGTGTCAGGACTATTCTTACATTCATGCTTACTCAAAGAAGACATGATTCAATCTTAAAATAAGAGGGTGTTTTTATCAGATAATAACTTTTTACATTTAAAAACAACTACAATTATGTAAAAGTGATGTTTGTAAAACATTAGTTGCCTTGTGGATATGTTCAAGAGTCATTGCCCTTGAACTCCAATTTAAAAACCAATGAATGCTGTTAACTGTTACAAAAAGAAATTAAAATTGCATAAAAACTAGAGCATGTACCAAAAAACAGATTTCAGATTTGGAATCAGCGATGCAGGGATATTTAGAAACAGTTCTAAAACCTCATGCAACAGAAAATGAAAAAAAAAATTGTTCCCCAGTGCAGTGTTTCCACCACCTAGAAAGTTCCTTGTGTTCCTCACTAGCCAGTCCCTATATCCTACTCTTTTAACCACCTCAGAGTGCACACTGCTCCATCACTGAGTTTTGCCTGTTTTTGAACTGCACATCGATGCAATCACATAGCACCTACCCTTTAATGACTGTCTTCTTTCACTCAGCATGTTTTGAGTACCACTGATGTCATTATATGTATTGATTGGTCTTTTGTAGTCTGAGTAGTAGTCCACTGTATTGTTTTAGTGCACTTTTAAAATCCACTCCTTGTGAAAGTTATTGTTTTGTTTTTATTTTTATTTTTCTGGTTTTGGCTACTTATATAATACTTATAATAAAGCAGCTGTGAGAGTTCCTATAAAAATCTCTTTTTTTAAAAAAAATTATTTTATTTTTTTAGGGAAACAGCTAGGAGCAAAATCGTTGGCTATAATATAGCTATATTTTTACTGTTAGTTTCCCAGACTGGTGGCACCATTTCACACGCTGCTGGCAAACATATGAGGGTTCTGGCTGTTTTGCATCTCATCTCTCCAATTTTGGTTTTGTCAGTCTTTTTATCTTTTCAATCCTCAAACATTGAATATACTTCTATGTGCTTATTGTCCATTTCTCTCTCTGTGAGATTCTTTTTTTGACATTTTTATTGGTGGTTTTCCTTCATATTATTAAGTTCTAAGAGCTCTTTATGTAGTCTGTATACTAGTCCTTTGTCAGGAATAACTAATAGGAATAATTTCTGGTAGTTTATGGGTTGAAAATTATTTTCTTTGATTCTTGTTGAGCAGAATTTTTAAATTTTGGTCTAGTCCAATTTATCATGGGAGTAGTTAATACTTTTTAGGTCCTTCAATGTCACAAAAATTCTCTAATATGTCTTCTTCCAGAGACTTGCAGTTTTAGCTTTTATGCCTAGGTCTGATTAATTTAGGGGTTTCAAAGTAAAGGTATTTTTGAATTGATTTAATTTATTGTGCGTACATAGATTCAAGTGTCCCACTGAATGTATCTCCCTCCTCCCCATCCCCGTGTTCCCCTTGATACCCCCTTTCTTCCCTCCCCCCACACCCTCCCTCCTTCCCTTTAGAATCTGCTGTCCTGCTCTCTATAATGCTGTTATGTATATATAATTTCACTAATCTCTTCCCTTCTCTGATCCCACCCTCTCCTCACCTTTCCCTCTGACTGCTTTCCCTCTTGTCCCTTTGATCCCACCTCTACCTCTGTTCCGTTCCTCAGTTCACATTCATTAAATTCCTCATATGAGTGAGGTCATATGATATTTTTCTTTCTCTGCCTGGCTTATTTCACTTAGCATAATAGTCTTCAGCTTTATCCATGTTGTCACGGAAGGTAAAATTTCCTTCTTTTTCACGGCCACATAGTATTCCACTATGTAACCGTACCACCGCTTTTTATCCACTCATCTACTGATGGGCACTGGGGCTGTTTCCACATCTGGGCTATTGTAAATAATGCTGCAACGAAGAGAGGGGTGTATGTAGTCTTCTGAATGAGTGTTTCAGCTCCCTTTGGATATATTCCCAGAAGTGTATATGCTGGGTCATAGTCTGCTACTTTTAATGATTTGAGGTAACTCCATACTATCATACTTTCTACAGTGGCTGTAGCAGTCTACATTCCCACCGACGATGCATAAAGGTTTATTTTTCTCCCCACCAACACTAGCACTTGTGGTTCTTTGATTGATTGATTGATTTATTTATTCTTTTTTTCTTTCTTTCTTTTTTTTGACAGAGAGTCAGAGAGAGGGACAGATATGGACAGACAGGAAGGGAGAGAGATGAGAAGCATCAATTCTTTATTGCGGCACCTTAGTTGTTCATTGATTGCTTTTTCATATGTGCCTTGACCGGGGGGCTACAGCAGACCGAGTGACCCCTTGCTCGAGCCAGCGACCTTGGGCAAGTTGGCAAGCTTTGCTTAAACCAGATGACACCGCCCTCAAGTTGGCAACATTGGGGTCTTGAACCTGGGTCCTCTGTGTCCCAGTCCGACACTCTATCCACTGTGCCACCGCCTGGTCAGGGTTATTTGTTGATGATAGGCATTCTGAGAGGTATAAGGTGATATGTCATAGTGGTTTTAATTTGCATTTCTTGGATATTGAAGGACAGGGAGCATCTTTTCTTTTTTTTTGCTCGGCTATATATACTCTATCATGCAGCTGCATATCATGACAGTGTTACCTCTTCTTTTCCAATGTGGTTGTCAATTATTTCTTCTTCTTGTCTGATTGCTGTGGGACTGCCAGTCTATATTGAATATAAATGGTGATAGCGGACATTCTGGTCTTAATTTGTTTTTGCCTATTGAGTATGATGTTTGCTGTAGGTTTGTCATAGATGGCCGTTACTACATTGAGGTATGTTCCGATTATTTGTACTTTGCTGAAAGTTTTTAATATAAATAGGTGCTATATTTTATTAAATGCTTTTTCTGCATATTTTGATGTGATCATGTGATATTATTCTTCATTTTGTGTGCAGTGTATATTATGTTGATTGATTTAGGGATGTTGTACCAACCTTGCATCCCTGGAAGAAATCCCACCTAATGATGGTTTATGACCTTAATGTGTTGCTGGTCCAGTTAGCTAATATTTTGTTGAGGATTTTAGCATTTATGTTCATCAGGGATATTGACCAATAATTTTTATTTTTTTAATTTGTAGTGTATTTACCTGGTTTTGGAACTAGGATACTACTGGCCTCATAAAATGAGGTTGGGAGTCTTCCTTGCTTGAGAAATATTCAGAATAGTTTGAGAAGGATAGGAGTTAATTCTTCTTTGATTGTTTGGAACAATTCCCTGGTGAAGCCTTCCGGTTCAGGACTTTTGTTTGTTGGGATGTTTTTTTTATTTTTGCTTCAATTTAACTGCTAGAATCTTTCTATTCAGATTCTCTCGTTCTTAAAAAAAAGCCTGACTTGGCGTTGGCACTGGGGACAAAATGTGGGAATGGGACACAGAGGACTCAGGTTCAAAATCTTGTGGTTTTCAGCTTGAGCATGGACTTATCTGGCTTGAGTGTGGGTTCACTAGCTTGAATTTGGGGTTGCTGGTGTGAGTGTGGGATCATAGACATGACCCCATGGTAGCTGGCTTGAGCCCATGGAGTGCTGGCTTAAAGTACAAGGTCACTGGCTTGAGCCCTGGGTCCCTGGCTTGAGTAGGTGATCACTTGCTCTATTGTATCCCCCAGACAAGGCACATATGTGCAAGTAATCAGTGAGAAACTAAGGTGCCACAACGAAGAATTGATGCTTCTTATCTTTCTACTTCCTGCCTTTCTGTTCTTGTCTGTCCCTCTGTCCGTGTTTTTCTTGTCTCTCTCTCTCTGTATCGGTCAAAAAAAAAAAAAAAGATTTTCTAGTTCTTGTGATTCATTCTTGGAAATTGTATGTTTCTAGGCATTCTTCTATGTTATCCACACTGTTTTATTTGTTGGTGTATAACTGTAATATTTTATTTTTGCTGTAACTGTAAAAAGAATTTTTTTTTTAGTTAATTTTATGAAGTTTTATTGTGGTGTATATGAAAGGAATAGACCTCTGTGTCTTGATTTTGTATCCTGTGACCTTACTCTTTTGGTTTATTGTTTGTAACAGACTTTCTTTGGAGTCTTTGGGGTTTATCCATTTCTTCTAGATTGTTGAATTTGGTGGCATATAATTTGTCATAGTATTCTACAATGATTTTTAGTATATTTATTATGTCTGTGGTAATGTCTTTTATTTGGACTTTTGTTTATATGAGTCCTTCTTTTTTTCATAAGTGAATCTAACCAGAGGTTTGTCAATTTTATTGATCTTTTCAAAGAACCAGCTCTTGTTAGTATTAATTTTTCTGTATTTTTTGTTGTATTAATTTTTTCTGTAGTCTTTCTGTTCTCTATTTAATTTATTTCTACTCTAATTTTTACTATGTCTTCTTTTCTGCTGATTTTGGGTTGCCTTTGTTCTTTTTTTGGTAGTCCCTTAAGATGTGATGTTAAGTTGCTTACTTGGTATCTATCTCTCTCGTTTCCTGATGTAAGCTTGAAAGGATATAAACTTCCCTCTTATTACTGTTTTAGCTGTATCCCTGAAATTTTGATAAGTCCTGCTGTCATTTTTATTTTTGTATTTTTCTGAAGTTAAAAGTGGAGAGGCAGTCACAGACTCCTGCATGCACCTGACTGGGATCCACCTGGCATGCCCACCAGGGGGCGATGCTCTGCCCATCTGAGGTGTTGCTCAGTCTTGGCCAGAGCCATTCTAGCACCTGAGGCGGAGGCCATGGATCTGCCCTCAGTGCCTGGGGCCAACCTCGCTCCAAAGGAACCTTGGCTGCAGGAAGGGAAGGGAGAAACAGAAAGAAGAGGGGAAAGAGTGGAGAAGCAGATTGCTGCTTCTTCTGTGTGCCCTGACTGGGGATCAAACCCTGGTCTTCCACACACTGGGCCAATGCTCTATCTCTGGGCCAATTGTCATTTTTGTTTGTGTGTATATATCTTTTGATCTTGCTTTTATTTCTTCTTTGACCCTGTCATTTTTTGGAGGAAGTTGTTTAATTTCTAACTTTTTGTGGGTTTCTTTACTTCTTTTTTTTGCAGTTGAATTCTAACTTCAAAGCCTTATGATTAGAGGATATGCTTAGTATAATTGCAGTCATCCTGAATTTGTTAATGTTAGTTTTGTGGTCCAACATGTGGTCTCTTCTTAAAAATGTTCCATGTACACAGGAGAAAAATGTATACTCTGCACTTCTGGGATGAAATGTCCTGTAAATGTCTATTATGTCCATTGAGTCTAGTGTGTCATTTAAGGCCAATATTTCTTTAATGATTTTCTGTTTAAATGATCAATGTAGAGTCATCAGTGGTGTGTTGAGACATTGAGTATGATTGTTTCTTGTCTTTTTCTAGTTTCATATCATTTAGCAGACTTCTTATATATATATATTGGAGCTCCCTGATGTGGTACATATATATTAAGAAGAGTTATATCTCCTTGATACAGTTTCTTTTTCCATTTTTTTTTTTTTTTAGAGGGACAGATTGAGAGTCAGAGAGAGGAATAGATAGGGACAGACAAACAGAAATGGAGAGAGGTGAGAAGCATCAATCATCCGTTTTTCGTTGGGACTCCTTAGTTGTTTGTTGATTGCTTTCTCATATGTGCCTTGACCGCGGCTTTCAGCAGGCCGAATAACCCCTGCTCGAGCTAGCGACCTTGGGTCCAAGCTAGTGAGCTTTTTTGCTCAAGCCAGATGAGCCCGCGCTCAAGCTAGTGACCTTGAGGACTCAAACCTGGGTCCTTCCGCATCCCAGTCAGATGCTCTATTCACTGCTCCACCAACTTGTCAGGCGATACATTTTCTTTTTTATCATTACGAAATGACCATCTTTGTCTCTGGTTACCTTTGTTGTCCTGAAGTCAGTGTTGTCAGATATGCGTATGGCTACACCCACTTTTCTTGGGTGTATTTGCTTAGAGAATCGTTTTCTAACCTTTCACTTTGAGTCTACTTTTGTCCTTGCAGTTTAGATGTGTTTCTGAAGGCAGCCTACAGTTAGGTTTTGCTTTTTGATCCAATCTGCTACTCTTTATCGCGTAATTAGTGAGTTCAATGCCCTTACGTCTAGAGTAATTATTGACAGTTGAGGATTTCCTATAGCCATTTTATGTATTGCTTTCTGATAGCACTGTGTCTCATTTAGTTCTCTTTTATGTTTCTGTCAGTTGTTTTTGTTTGGTGGTATTCCGTATTTCTCTCCCCTGTTTTTCTTTTTTTAAGCTGTGTGTTTCATTAGTGTTATTTTCATGGGTGATTACCATTAGGTGTTTAAGAGAAAAATTGTCATATTTTCAAGAGTCCATTATCTGACGAGTGCTTCTGCACTCCATCCTCCTTTGCTACAGCTGATCTTTATCCTTTCCCCTTATACGTTAATGTTGTCACAGATGATCTCGTTGGAGCTTTTACTTGTAGTTTTGATTTGTTTTATTCTTTGTGTCTGGTTGGATAACCCCCTCCTTGAGCATTTCCTGCAGTGGGTGTTTTCTGGTGTTAAATTCCCACAGCTTCTGTTTGAGTATAAAATTTTCATTTATCCTTCATATTGAAGGACAGTGTTGATGGATATAGTATTCTTGCTCATAATTCCTGTCTTTAATTAGCTTAAATGTTAGGGTCGACTCTCTTCTGGCTTGTAGAGTTTCTTCTGAGAAATCTGACAGTCACCTAATGGGCCTTTTGTTATATGTTATATTCTTTTTTTTTTATCTTACTGCCTTGAGGATTCTGTTTTTTCATTGATTAGTAAGACTTTCATTATGCTGCACTATGGAGTAGGTTTTTAGCGTTGAGGCAACTTGGTGTTCTGTTTGCTTCTTGGATTCGAGGCTCTAACTCTTTCCACAGGCTTGGGAAGTTCTCATCAATTATTTGTTTGAATAGGCACCTGCTCCATTCCCTTTTCCCTCTCTTTTTCTGATATGCCCTGTTATTCTTATATTGCTCTTTCTGATGGAATCACACAATTCTTATAGAGCTCTGTCATTTTTCTAAACTCATGAGTCTCTCTCTTCTTCTCCCTGTAGTATTTTTAGTTGCCTGTCTTCACTGTCACTGATTCCCTCTTCCATCTGGCGTGTTCTATTAGCTAAACTTTCCACCTCATTTTCCTGTTCATATATTGAGTTCTTCATCTCTGTTTGGTTCTTTTTTAAAGTTTTAATCTCCTTGGAGATGTACTCTTTCTGTTCATTACTTTGTTTTTGAGCTCATTAAATTGCTTATTAGTGTTTTCTAGCATCTTATTGTGTAAATTTAAAACTTTAATTTTGAATTGTCTGTCATTTATCTCCAAGGTTTTCATGTAGTTGAGATGTTTTATTTCTAGAGCTCTGTCTGTGCTACGTCAGTGTCTTGTGTTTTGATGATATTTCATTTTTTCTTCCTTGATGGCATTTGAGAGTGAAATTGTTAAGAATTCTAAGAAGAGACAAAGAAAAAGTGAAAAATAAAAATTGTAAAAATACAGTGAAGCAATAAAAATTCTAAAATAATAAGTAGAAAAATAAAACTACAGAAAACAAAAATCAGGAACCAAGAAAAAGAAGAAAAAAAGGAGGAAAATGAAATCAAAAGCAGAAAACACTGCAAAAATTAAGAGTAAAAAACATGATTTTTTTTTTGTATTTACTGAGAAGTGTAGGTTTAAGGTCACTGGGTCTGCGGGTGTTATTGCTAATAGGACTCAGACTCCCAGGCCAAGTCTCCTGTCCACTGTGTTACCGTTCTTCTAATAAAAGCTAATGTGCAGCGCTAACCAAGTTTAGTGCGACACACAGAACCATGCCTTAATGCACTCATTATCTCACTTTTGGGAGCTCAAATTCTGCATTCCTGTTGATTCTTTGATTTTTAAGAATTGAAAGAAAGAGTAAGAAAACATGTAAACAGATTAGCAGCATTTAAATTTTTATTTTTAATTTAATGGTGGTCAATTCTTTGTAAAAAAGAGTCAATGTTTATATTTACCTATGAGAGTAACAGGTTTATTTGCTCTGATTTTGTAGTAACAATATCAGGTGTTTCCTCTCTGTTACCCTGTTACCCCTTCTGAGTGTTCACAGGGTGTGGTTTCATTGAGCTTCTTTGCTGGTGTTTTTGCCGGCAGATTTGGCCTCAACAAGCCAGTTTACTCATGACTTCACTGACTTTATCCACTGTGAACAATCTCTACACTTTACCAAGAGTAGCGGAAAATGCAGGAATCGAAGGTAAGCTTTCTCACTCTACTTTGTGATGCATTTTGGGAGATTTAGGAGAATCTATACTGGAAAATGGAGCATAGATATAGATAAAAGTTATTATGTAAAATGCAGTTGATAGAATGTCAGATCAGCAGCTTGAATCTTTGTTAAATTCGCATACATAGGTAGTGTGGTACCTTAGGGCTGTTGAGGTTAAGCTGAGATTATGACCATGTGTTTGATAGTGACAGAAAAAGGGAAATACCTTCCATTACATGCTTTGTATTGAGTATTAGAAGAGGAACTGATTTTATGTGTGTGTAGTAAAGGTTTCCTAGGACTTGGAAACTGTTCTGTAATAAAGCTGATATAAGATGTAGCTTTCACTGTGATAACCAGTGAATCATTGTGACACATGGAGTATACTCGGTTTTGTAAGCAGAGGTCCTCCTGTTCAAGGAGAACTTGGTGCTTATGATTTGTCCAGGCACCAAAATACTTTGATTCAGGTAGACACCTTCCCATCCTTACTGCTTAATCCAGGGATAGAAGTATTCTCTCATAAAGATGTCCTCGCTTCCCATTCTAGCTTCAGTTGTCAGTGTCTCCCCTTAGTCCTTACCACTCTGCCACATCTGTTGGTAAATGTTAGCAGTCACCTCATTATAGTCAAATCCACGGCACATTTTTTAGTCCTTCTTCTCCCCTGACCATTCATCAGCCTTTGGAATTTGTTACTTCCAAATTGATGTTTTCTCTTGTTTTACTCGGCTTTAAAAAATTTACCTGGTCCTGGCCAGTTTGCTCAGTGGTAGAGTGTCGGCCCAGGATGTGGAAGTTCCAGGTTTGATTCCCGGTCAGGGCACACAGGAGAAGCACTCATCTGCTTTTCCACCCTTAGCCTTCTCCTTTCTCTCTGTCTCTCTCTTCCCCTCCCACAGCCAAGGCTCCCCTGGACCAAGGTTATCCTGGGTGCTGAGGACAGCTCCATGGCCTCCACCTCAAGTGCTAGAATGGCTCTGGCTGCAACAGAGCAACGCCCCAGATGGGCAGAGCATCACCCCCTGGTGGGCTCTTTGGGTGGATCCCAGTCAGGTGCATGCGGGAATCTGTCTGACTGCTTCCCTTCTTCTAACTTCGGAAAAATATAAAAAGAAAAAATCATCTGTAGTTATTTCTATGTGTATTCTTGAATGATAAAGAGTCTTTGAAAAAATGGGTGGGGATACTCACAATACCGTTCTTTCTTATACAATATTGAGTGTTCAGAATTCCAGTGTTCTAAATGTTTTCTGGTTTATTGTTTTCAGTCACGGTACAAATAGAGATTTTTTTTTTCCTGTGGCATAGTTGTGTTTTTTTTGTTGTTTTTTTTCTTTTTTTACAGAGACAGAGAGAGAGTCAGAGAGAGGGATAGAGAAGGACAGACAGGAATGGAGAGAGACGAGAAGGACCAATCACCAGTTACTCGTTGCGACACCTTAGTTGTTCATTGACTGACCCCTCACATATGCCCTGATCTTGGGCCCCCAGCAGATGGAGCAACCCCTTGCTCGAGCCAGCGACCTTGGGTCCAAGCTGGTGAGCCCTGCTCAGACCAGATGAGCCCATGCTCAAGCTGGTGACCTCGGGGTCTCGAACCTGGGTCCTCCGCATCCCAGGCTGACACTCTATCCACTGTGCCACCGCATGGTCAGACAATCACGGTACAAATAGAGTTTTTTTTGTTTGTTTGTTTGTTTTTTTTTTTTCATTTCTGAAGCTGGAAACGGGGAGAGACAGTCAGACAGACTCCCGCATGCGCCCGACCGGGATCCACCCGGCACGCCCACCAGGGGCGATGCTCTGCCCACCAGGGGGCGATGCTCTGCCCATCCTGGGCGTCGCCATATTGCGACCAGAGCCACTCTAGCGCCTGAGGCAGAGGCCAAGGAGCCATCCCCAGCGCCCGGGCCATCTTTGCTCCAATGGAGCCTTGGCTGCGGGAGGGGAAGAGAGAGACAGAGAGGAAAGCGCGGCGGAGGGGTGGAGAAGCAAATGGGCGCTTCTCCTGTGTGCCCTGGCCGGGAATCGAACCCGGGTCCTCCGCACGCTAGGCCGACGCTCTACCGCTGAGCCAACTGGCCAGGGCTACAAATAGAGTTTATATGCTTCAGTTGGTAGTTAGGTTTTGTATCTTTTAATAGTAACTCCCCCTTTATGTCTCCTGTGTTATTTCTTTGCAATTTGTGTTTTGAAGAAATCGGGTTGTTTATCCTCAGTTTCTCACAGTCAGGACTGTGTTGATTGCCCTGCCATCTGTTTTAACTCAAAAAAATTTTAACTTTCTCATATTTCTTGTAAAGTTAGTAAGTTAGATGGGAAGTTTACTCAGCTTTAGGGTCAGTTATTTTGGCAAGAGTGGTGTCCATGACATGTGTCTTCCTTCTGGAAGCCTGTCCTGTTCCTGGGTTTGCTTTGTGATGTTAGCATCTGCGGATTGATGTTCTTTGCCTTGATGCACAGATTCATTAGGGGAGAAGAGCTGGTGCTATGCATCTTTACCATTTCTTCCTCACTTACTAGCTGGAATCCTTTTCCAGAGGAAAGCATCTCCTCTCTACTAGGTTCTGGGGTCATCCAAGATAGACCACTTTTTAAAATATTGAACAGGCTCCTGAGCAGCAGGATTTTGAGTGCATTTCATTGTGTTATTGTTATGAGGTCATCGTTTAAATTAATTTTATGTATTTTAGTGTATTGAAGTCGTTACTCTTTTTGATGTTTAAGTGGGTTCATTTTTGAATCACTTTGCCTTAGTTTCTGAGTCATTTTGAAACACTCCCTATGTATTAGATAGCATTCTCTTTTATTAAATATTTAGTTTTGGAAAAACTTCACCTTTACGGAACAGTGTATTTTGGGGGGTGGTTTGGTCACAGAGACAGAGAGAGGGATAGACAGACAAGAAGGGGGAGAGATAAGAAGCATTATTTCTTCGTTGTGGTACTTTAGTTAGTTGTTCATTGATTGCTTTCTCATAAGTGCCTGGACTGGGGGGCTACAGCAGACCAAGCGACCCCTTGCTCAAGCCAGCAACCTTGGGCTCAAGCTGGTGAGCTGTGCTCAAACCAAAGAGCCCGCACTGATGCTGGTGACTTTGGGGTTTTGAACCTGGGTCCTCTGTGTCCCAGTCCTACGCTCTCTCCGCTGCACCAACACATGGTCAGCCTGAAGTTGTTATTCTTTTTGATATATAAGTGGGTCCATGTTTGAATTGCTTCTCATTAGTTTCTGAATCTTTTTGAAACATTCCCTATGTATTAGATAGTATTCCAGGTCAGGGAGTAGAGCCCAGTGTCTGAGGGAAGAGGGGTCTGGAGATTAAGTTCAACCACATGGCCAGAGATTGAAAGGATTGTGAATCGATATTGAAATTTCAGGGAAAACTCAGGTTATCCAAGCTCAAGTGAGTGTCTCTGGCGAATGAAATGCATGTGTGTGCTGTGAGGGAGGCCCAGACTGAGGGCACGGAAGCTGGCTACCTGGGAGCGTCCCACACACCCAGTGATCCCAGTTCCCAGGACGCTTTCCTCCATAACCCAGTGTCCACATGATGGGCTCCTCCTTCTCCAGGCCCATCTCATTTAAAGCTTTAGCTCTTCTTCCCTTCTCTTCTTCCCCCCAGAAATCTCTACAGTCCCCTCATTTCTTCTCCATGCTTCTTACTTTACCACAGGCTCCAGATTTGCCTTGTACCACATTCAACTGCAATTGGAGGTTGTGAAAGGAGGCCCGTTGGGGATAAATTAGTGAATGCTGTGTGTTCTCTTGTGCCTGAGTTTCCTTCCACTGGTCACAGCCCTTTTCAGGAAAGCATGTCTTGATGAGTCCCCTGTCCTTTATTTTGGTTTCACGTTCCTGTCTCAGTGTCCGTGTGATGTCTTCCTTCTTCCTGCTCTTCCCAGTCTCCTTCCTTAATGAATAGTGTCCCCTACTTATGTGCATTCAGACTCTCACTGAGGTCATCCTCCATGTCTGTGGTGCTTTCTACCAACACGGTATTATGTCAAGATATTCAAGTTAAGAAATTTGGATGAAGTCCTGGCTGTTTGGCTCAGTGTAGAGTGTTGTCCTGGAGTGTGGATGTGCTGGGTTTGATTCGCGGTCAGGGCACACAGCAGTAGTGACCATCTGCTTTTCCACTCCTCCCACTCCCCGTTGTCTCTCTCTGACCCCCTCTCCTGTAGCCATGGCTCGATTGATTCAAACACATTGGTCCTGGGTGCTGACGATAGCTCTGTTGGGTCTCTGCCTCAGGCACTAACAATAGGTTGATTGCATGCATGGCTCCAGATGTGCAGAGAATCGGCCCCATATACTGGCCAGGGGACATGTCAGAGTCTGCCTCTCTGTCTTCCCTTCTCTCACTTGGAAAAGAAAAAAAAAAGGAAAGTTGGTTGAATAATCACATCTCATTAGGTAACATGGCCATTAATAGTGAACAGGTAATCTGATACAACCACACACATCATGAAGGTGAGAATTTCATGTTTATTATGTTTCCATGAGAGATGCATTGCATTGTCTTTTTTATGATCTAATGCAGGAGTCCCCAAACTACGGCCCGTGGGCCCCATGCAGCCCCCTGAGGCCATTTATCCTGCCCCCACCACACTTCTGTAGGGGGCACCTCTTTCATTGCTGGTCAGTGAGAGGAGCACTGTATGTGGCGGCCCTCCAACGGTCTGAGGGATAGTGAACTGGCCCCCTGTGTAAAAAGTTTGGGAACCCCTGATCAAAAGGAATACACAAACATGTCATCTAGGCAAGTTAAGAAATTACAACTGTATCCTCTACATATAATAATAAAAACTGAAGAATAAATACATACATTTACAAGACTATGATAGAATTACCCACGTAGCTGTAAGATAATTGATGTTATGTAATTATAATGGAGAAAAACCACAGAAATCTATGCTGAAATCGTAAAAAAATTATATTTCCATATGATAACAGCTATAATACTCATAAAAAACTGTAGATACTACATGTTTTTAAAACTATGACTGTTTTAAAGTAATATAAATATTAAATATGAGAATATAATAATGCTAGGGGCACTATTTCAATAAAAAGGAATAAAACCTATGGCACACATTAAGCTATCACAACCTTATGGTTCTAATTTTATCCTTTTGAAGTATTTCCCTCTGATTCTGAGCCCCTGCATTGTACCTGCAGATGGCTCTAGACTGTTGGGATCCCAAGTGTACTAAATATAGGACCCGTAACTTACATCACGGGGAGATTTGAATTCAACAACCTGAAATTTGGGGTGGTGCCTCAGGAAGGGAAGGAAGCTGCAATAACCCTGCTTTCCTATAATCCTTCTACGAGAGCAGGACATGTTAGCTCTTCAGCTCGTTGGAGATCATTCTAAGTTCTGCTCAGTTATATGCGCAGGAGGCTCCACTTTCCAGTCCTCGTGTCTGCCATTAGCATCCGGATGGTCATCGTGCTGAAAACTCGGATCTCCCCTGGGCTGAGTGATCTAGAAAAAGAGAAAGAGACAGGATGTCACATTTCAAAAAGGCAACTCTCCAGATAGAAAGTCTATTTAAATTCTCAGTCAGTTCTAATCAGGGTTTAGGCTAATCTGTTGTCCCAGTAGAGCCCAAGCTCTGCGTCAATCAGGCGTCCCTGATTCGACTTCCCCGTGCAGTGGGACACTCCTGCTTAATTTGGTTATATCTGATTCACTTAGGTCCTTTTCTGGGGATTTCTCTTGGTTTATTTGTGTTGTATTTCTCTGCCTCCGCATTTTCTCTTCACGGCAGTGGCTGTGATCACGCGCTCGGGTGTACAAGCATTGGTTACCTTGGCCTTTGCCCCGCCCCCATGTGTGACGTTATGCTCGGTCCTGAGGGCACTGGCGAGCACCTTTGCTCAGCTGCGGGTCTCCTCCTGTTTCCGGGCTTTCGCCCTGCCCTTGCAGGAGGAGCCCACTCGAGGAACGGCTGCTAGCCTTGGCTCTACCACCGGGCAGGAATGCGTGCCCAAGCTCAGCTCAGTAGCGGAACTCCGCCTCTTCTGGGCTTTTGGCTCCACCCCCACGGGAGGAGCCGGCTACCAAGTCAGACCGCAAGCCTGGGTTGCACGGGTGGGGCGGGGCTGTGCTCCTCTGCCCTTGCTCAGGGGCAGGTTTCTACCCTTTCCGGGGTTCCTGCCCTTCTCCCGCAGGCTGGATTACAGGCTGCCGGCAGCTGAGTTTGACCACTTTTGCATGCCCCCTTCCCCCAGCCAGGCAAGACTGAGCTCACACCTGAGCCCAGTGGTGGCCAGCTGGCTTCCGCCCCTGCCAGCAGAACCGTGCTTTTGTCTCCCGCTGCCGCCGGCCCTCCGGTGAGCCCTCAGCCGCTCGGTGGGGGCATTGCAGCTCAGACCCTCAGACTCACTGCTGTAGACCCAAAAGCTCCCTCCTTCTATGCAACTCTGTTCTGAGTGCTGCGGGGGAGCTTGTTTGGCTGCTCTCCTGCTTCCCTTTGCTGGTATTGCTGTTTCCAGGGGAAATACTCACTTCAGCTTTGGGGGGTGACTCGTCCCAGGGATTAGGGTGGCTATCTCCCAAAATGTTTCTCCCTGTGCCTCCTAGATTACACTCTCTTCCTGTTACTCTGGTCCTCTCCTCTCTCCCTCCATCCCCAGAAGCCCCTGGGTGAGATTTTGTGAGAGAGATGTTTTCGCCGGTTCTTAAGAAGGATCCTGGGTCTGAGACATCAGACTCTTACCTCACTAACAGTATCCTGACTTATTTCCAGCCTAAATACTGTCCTTAAGCCTCTTCTGGGCTCTGGGGCTACAGGCTGGGGCTTGTTCCTGGGGCTCAGGACCCTTCCCCCTCTGCTAAACTCACTTCCCTGCCACGCGAGTCCTCCCTGCTGCCGTTCGCTCCGGGGAGCTGGGCAGCCCCTCTCCGCTTTTTCTGCTTTTCCTACCAGTCTCGGTGTGGCTTCTTCAGTGTTCCTTGGTTTGAAGAGACCTCTTGTTAGTCCAAAGTTGGTTTTTCCAGATGATAAGTTCAAAAATTAGTTTTGTTATTCCACTTGGTTCTGGAGGTAGATGTTGTGTTACGTCCGCCTACTCCACGCGCTATCTGTGCCACCAGGTTCGGGTGTAGCGTTTGTTGAATGAGATTATTGCCCTCCTGAATGACCCCAGAGAGGTGGCTCATCTCTTCCAGTGTGTAAGGACAAACGGTGAGAAGTGTGGCCGAAGCCTGCAGAGCTGATGACGTGTCCTGCAGCAGAGTCCCGACTGTGCTGGCACCTGATCTCAGACTTTGCAGCCGTCCAGAACTGTGAGAAATAAATGTGTGCTGCTTGTAAGTCCCTCATTCTGTGCTATTTGTCCCAGCAGCCAGAATGGACTAAGAAAGCTAGTTCCCAAGATTTAAACCAAATCTTTCCTCAATCCTGTGCCCAAACCTGTCACTAGAAGATGTCTATTGTAGCAAGCCATGCTGGAGCTAGTTCTTCTCAAACTCCCCTCTTTCTGACAAACTTCCTTGAATGTAAACTTTCAGGGTGAGATGTGTAATTGTGCAGGAGGGGAGCTTGGTGGGCCAGGGGAGATGAAGAATGTACCGGTGACGCTGCCATAGCCATTTGTTTGAGGGTATATTTGGAGGAGAATATAGGCAGTCACGATGTGTGTCATATATTTGGATATAGAGACTGTTTTTTTGCTGTTGATAAGTTCCTACTGTTGAGATTCCTCAGGGATGTAAGGCCCGAGGGAGTTAACAACAGAAAGTTAAAACACAACAGATGGAGAAAATGGGAAACTTCTTCACTTCATACAAACTCAACATTTCAAAAAGCTAATATATGGACCCTGTTACTTTGGATCAAATGATTTTATCCTAATCATGAAGTCTGACACACATGCCACCAAGGTGCATGTGTGTTGGTCGTCAGCCTGTGTCCTGTAGCGAGTCAGAGCCTGGCTGTGTGCCAGGCGGGTCCACTTCACAGTGTGTGGAAGGGCAAGTGGGGCGGGGCGATGGGCGAGGGTCCACCAATCGGATTTCTGGGATTTCCTAAGCAGACAACAAATCATTTCTTCTGTACCTGTGAAGACAGAAACCACCTTCCTTCAGACCCACCTTAGTCTCAGTGGCCTCAGAAATGAGGGTGCGATCACGCCCCCACACCCAGAGCTCTGGATCCAAAGCCTGGATCTGGAAAGAGAAACAGCCCCCTGAGAAGATGATGACTCTCCAGGTGGACCCTCTCCCTCCCCTTGTCCAGCCCCCAATTCTGTCTCAGCCCCAAATCCCAACTCTGAACCCCATGATCTCTTCTGTCTCCAATGTGGCCGCCTCTGCCAAGTCCCCACAGCCACCTACCTCCTCACACTCTTCCCGGGAGACCCACGCCTCCAGCCCATGGAGCGGAAGAACTGGAATCGCAGTTTATTGAACGAGGGGCGCTGGGGGCAGTAGTGTTCCCATAGAGGAAGGGAAGGATGTCCTGCTTAGGGGCGTGGCAATTCTCCATATCCAGAGCCAGGTAGCTGAGGACAGACACTAGGTGGCCATTTAGGAACAGGACAGGAAAGACCCCTGGCCAAGGACAGCTGCCTAGGAAGGACAAGACCTCCGGGAGCCCTATCCAGTGTCACAGAGTGTCACCCAGTCTTCAAGAAGCCACTGCTGAGCAGGGACCTGAAAGACACCTCTCATACCTAGATGATGAACATAAAATTCAACAGGGAAGCCGGCCCCTTTCCTTTAACCTGCTGTGTGTGCACGCACCAGTCTTCCCATAGTGAAGTACCTATGCTGCTCCTGTGGGTGGCCCTGACTGGTCCTTACTGTATTCACCACTTTCCTACCAAATGACTCATACAGGACTTGCTGTGGTGGTGCATTAACTCAAGAACGCTTCTTGAATTCTCTTCTTCCCCTTATATTCCGTGGCACTGAGATGCAGTTTATAAGTTTTCATAGAATGAGTGCTTTGTCTCAGAGCAAGAACAAAGCTGACAATCTCAAACTCAATATAACTTAAGCATCTGCAAAATGAAAAGAATAGTACTATTTTAAGAAGCCATTGAGCTATTGACAAGTGCTTCCATCAACAAGATTCTAGTCTAATGGGATTGGGAAAGGATAGGGGAGGGCATTAGAAATTATAAATTCAAAATAGACATTATCATGGAATATTAATTAGAGTGCCACTGGAATGCAGGTTAGTGGGACTGAGATGGTATCCAAAGATTTTGGTGTTTGAATTGATTTTACGAATAGGTCTTTTGGCCCTGGCCGGTTGGCTCAGTGGTAGAGCGTCGGCCTGGTGTGCAGGAGTCCCGGGTTTGATTCCAGGCCAGGGCACAAAGGAGAAGCACCCATCTGCTTCTCCACCCCTCCCCCTATCCTTCCTCTCTGTCTCTCTTTTCTTCTCCCACAGCCAGGGCTCCATTGGAGCAGAGTTGGCGTGGGCGCTGGGAGTGGCTCTATGGCCTCTGCCTCAGGCGCTAGAATGCCTCTGGTCGTGACAGAGCAACGACCCAGATGGGCAGAGCATTGCCCCATGGTGGGTAAGCCGGGTGGATCCCGGTCAGGCGCATGCAGGAGTCTGTCAGACTGTCTCCGCATTTTCAACTTCAGAAAAATACCAAAGAGAAAAAAAAAAAAAAGAATAGGTTTTTTATTCAGATATTGATGTGTAAAAATACCTAAACAGAAAATAGCCTATAAAAACACAAGGAAAGGTGTTCGGAGGAGCCTTGAAACAAATGGAATATTGGTGTGATAAGCAAGTTTGATGGAGATCCCAGAAAGAGTAGAATTCAAACTGAAAACTGTTGCCTTGATTTAGAACAAAATTAGTCAGTGAAATTGCCGGAGGAGGAGGAAAGCGGCGGGTTGAATTGGTTAACCTGTGATTTGCAAGGATATTCAGAGAGACAGTAAGACACTTCCCCGTGGGGAATTTTAGCCTACATAGAAATGTGCTATTTAATGGAGGTCTGAATTGAGGAGGAAGACCCTTATATTTGGTATTGTTATGGGGGGTGCTGAGAGATGGGGATAGAGAGGAACTGGAAATGGTGAGTCCGAAGCCTGTTTGTTTGGCTGCAGGGTGGTGTAATTTCTTTAGAGACTTCTGTGTTTTCTTTTGCTTTGTTTAGGCTTTTAAAAAGTGTTTATTGATATTAGAGAGAGGAAGGGAGAAGGGGAGAGAAAGAGAGAGAGGGAGACAGAGAGAGGAACATCTGTTCCTGTATGTGCCCTGACTGGGGATCGAACCAGCAACCTCTGCCATTCCAGACAATGTTCTAACCAACCGAGCTGTCTGTCTAGGGCTGCTTTGTTCAGTCTTTTACCTGAGATTTGGGTTGTTGGGTTCTGCCAAGAACACCGTAAAAAACATTACCATTTTTTACTACAATCCTAATGGTTTTGTACACAAACTGAACAGTACAAATAGGTTAAAAAAAGATGAAAGTCAGAGACCCACTCCCCTCCCTCCATACTCCTAGGGTTTGAATATTGACTGATGGGATTAAGCATAATACTCACAGGGCCAGGAAGAAATGAATTCGCTGGTACTGGCAGGAGTAGAGGCCCACGCGGCTGAAATAAGGTATCACCATGGACAGCAGATACTGAGGGAAAGAGGGAAATACATACATAAAAGAGGGCTCACACCCTGAAAGAGGAAGCGCAGTGGGATAAGGGAGAGGCTGATGCTCCCAGGATGGCAAGTGCTGAGGGTTCAGGGCAGGTGTTAGGACCTCTGGCGTCAGGAGGGTCTTTGAAAACCTGGAGCAAAGGGGAGTCCCCAGACACTGTGAGGAGACCTGATGTGCTAACAACCATGGGGACAAGCCTTGGGCTCTGATCCCAGAGGAGCCATCCTAGTGGCAGGCCCCCACACACACTCCCATCACCTCACTCCCTACCCCCATCCACACTGTAAGAACCCCTTGGTCCCTGAGGGGAAGCGGTGACAAGGCATCAGGTCGGAGAGAGAACCCTGGGCACGGAAGGCTCTCTGTGCCCGAGGACAGATGGTAGAGCAGGGATACACCCTACCTTGTCAGAGATCATCAGATTTTTGTCCCAGGCCAGGGATTTTTTAATGACAGGATCCTCTATGAAAAGAGGGCTTATGTTAGCTTGACCAGAACAGGGTTGCCTTGGGAGCGTTGCAGGCAAAGAGGGAACCATGTCCCGCTTGGGGAACTTTTGGGATTGTGACCGAGGGGGAGGCTGATATGAAGGGGGACAGAGCAGATTGTGCCCTGAGCCAGGGAGTAGCGGTGACCACCACCCCCATTTATCCAGTCTGGGGTGACTGAGTGACGTGCTCCCTCATCGTGGATGAATGTACCCGTGCTGATGCTACAACACTCAGTCATTGTCTCAATTTACAGTCACATCAGGGTGGGAAGATGGCCTTATCTCCTCTTACAGATGAAGGTATTTAGATTCTCAAGGCCAGTCTCAGAGGTACAATTGAAACCGAGCTTTCTGATCCCAAGTGCAGACCCTTTTATAGTCCAGCCTAACCCTGTATCATTTGTAAATGTTCCTGATCAATACAGAGTTCTCATGGAAGAGAGACCTTACCAATTAGCAGAGCAATCCTTTTCTATTGGAAAAGAGTAGTTACATGAATTACATTTTTACAGGATAGACTGGAGGGTGCTCTCCGGTCCCTCCTACCGAGCAGCCTGGTGAAGGCCTTATGGTGCTCAGGTAGCACTGAAGACCGCCTGTGCCTCTTCAGCTTCATCTTGAGCCCACACAGCGTGTCCACGACCCAGACGTCCTGAGCCCCAGGGGCAGACTCCTCTCTCTCCTCCTCTGTGGACCCCTCCCTCTTCCTCTTCTCTTCCTGTCAGCTGACAGAGGTTGGGGTCTGGAATCTACACAGGGGGGCTGAGGAAAGAAACCAGGCTACAATATAAAGTCTTTGCCTTTGGAATTCAGCTACTGGTCCATTAAACCCATCCCCACTCCATCCCACCTATTTCTCTCCCCACCCCCAGTGAGCAAACCCGTCTATCCTCTCCAGTGTCACAGACAACTGGCCTTCTCCCCAGCCATCTCTCCATCTTCGTTTTTGGTGGAGTCCACGTGCCCCCTCCCATTCATCCTGCCATTGTTCTACGTCTCTGTCCTCAAACTCTCCCCTGTTAGAGATCATTTCTTCCATTGGAGGGGAATCAAAGACACTCTCCACTGTTTCCTCCCTTCCCATCTCTCATGCTGGGTCTCATCTCCTAACCCTCCTTCCTTGCTTCCCAGGCTTTTCTTTCAAGGCAATATCCTTGTCCCCAGCTCCTGTAATCTTCTGGTTTTCTGAATCTCTCCTTTCACACACACTCTCACAGGTCCCCCTTCCTCCTTACTGGTCAGCCCTCTCCAATCCCCTCTGTCCACAGTTTCCTCACTTGGTGGTCCTGGCAAGACTTCAAGCACTCTCACCTCCAGGAGGTACCCTGAGGACCTAGGCTGGGGGCTCTGGTCTTCAGACTAGAAACTTGGTTCACAACTGGCCATTATTTCTCCCAAACTCTTTACTTTTGGTAAACCTAGAGTTTAAACTCTTCTGGATTTTATGTGAGCACACCGTTCTTCCAACTGATCAGTAGCTTAGAATGGAGAAAACCTCCAGTAAGATGCTGTTGTCATACCTCCTTCTTTGCTGAATTCATTCCTTCCTTCCTCCCTTCCTTCCATTTTTCCTTTGATCTTCACTTTTTGTGGTAAAATAACATAAAAATTTTACTATGTACACCACACTTAAGGGTAAATTCAGTGGCATCGAGCACATTCACATTGTTGTGCTACAGTCACCACCGTCCATCTCTGGAACATTTTATCTTCCCAAACTGAGTCTCTGGACTCATTAACTACTAACTCTCTACCCTCTCCTCCAGCCCCTGGAAGCCACCATTGTATTTTCTGTCCCTATGAGTTGGACTACTCTAGGGCCCTCATATAAGTGAAATGATATTGTATTTGTCCATTTATTTCTGGCTCACTCATCAGCACGATGTCCTTAAGTTTCCTCCATGTTGTAGCATGTGTCAGAATTACTTTCATTTTTAAAGCTGCATAATATCCATTCTATAGGGCACATTTTGTTACACAAGGATCAGCTGATGGACAGTTGGGTTATTTCTACCTCTTGGTTCTGAGTCTTGTTTTTGATCCTTTGTGTGAACTTTGATGAGGACTTCAGAATGTACCCTTTTATTTTTTAATTTTGATCACATGTTTCCAATTGGGCTGTACCAAGAATGAGTAAAGTCAGATCAGTTTATCCAGAAAACAGTCCAGGGCGGTCCTCGGATTATAACACAGTTCAGTTCCTATAACAGGGATGTGACCCGAATTTTTGTGTAAGTCGAAACCCTTTCTAGCCTAAGTCATTTACCTATCCCAACACAGTTATAAAATCATAATCTAGTGCATAAAAACACAACTAAGCCACAGATATAAAAAAAATGACATAAATATATTGTACTGTTGTACACTGTACTGTAGTAACAGGAAAAATTCCAAAAAGTGAGTGTAAAAATTCCTTACCTTTAACCCTGTGATTGGCTTGCACACAGAAAGGGGCATTGTGAGGTGAGAGAGAGTGACTTATTGGGAGGAGGAAGCTGGAGAGACAGGGAACCTGCAGAAGGTGCTGGAGATACTGGGTCAGGTGAATGAGGATTGCCTAAGGAACATGCAGGACACGCTGGAGATGATTCTGCCTATACCTCAGGTGTTTCATCTTGAGAGGCAGCTGATGTAGAGGGTACAGGATCTGTTGCAGGCCTCTCTACCTCTTAAAACATGGTTCCAGGCTAGTCTGGAAGGTTGATGACGTCTTCTCTCCCAAAATCTGCCTATAGCATTGCAAGGCATCCAAACAGCTCTGTAGACCTTTCTGAATCTGTCATCGCTGGGTCCTCAGCCTGAAATTTTGCCAATCCGTCCTCCACATAGGAAAACCTTTTGGCAAAGCCTTGCTAGTAAATCTCTTGGGTGCTGGGGTTTCTGTCTCTTCCTCTTCAATCAGCTGCTCCTCCAGCTGAATGAGGTCCTCAGCAGACAGCTCCTCTCTGTGTGATGCCAGTAGCTCTGCACTGGCACATAGGAGAAGCAGTCCATTAACAACTAAGTTGATGCAACTATGCGTTGATGCTTCTCATCTCTTTCTTCTTGTGTATCTGTCTTTCTCTAAAAAAATTTTATAAAATAATTTACATTTCCACCAGCAGTGTGTGAGGGCACTGCTGGTGGGAATGTAAATCAATACAGCCCTTATGGGAGAATGTATGGTGGTTCCTCAAAGAATTAAGAATAGAAATACCTTATGACTCAACAATCCCTCTACTGGGTATCTACCCCAAAACTTGAAAACATTGGTACGTAAAGACACCTGCACCCCCATGCTCATTTCAGCATTATTCACAGAGGCCAACACAAGGAAACAGCCAAAGAGCCTCTCTATAGAGGATTGGATAAGGAAGAGGTGGTATATATGTACAATGGAATACTACTCAGCCATGAGAAATGACTACATCGGGTCATTTACAATAACATGGATGGACCTTGAGAACATTATACTGAGTATAATAAGTAAATCAGAAAAATCTGAAAACTGTATGATTTCACACATAGGTGGGATAGAAAGCTGAGACTCATGGACATAGACAAGAGTGCAGTGGTTACCAGGGGGACGGTGATGTCGGGGCCTGGGTTGCAGGAATGCTGTATAAAGGAACTAATATAAGGTGATGGAAGGTGATTTGGCTTTAGGTGATGGATACACAACATAATTGCCTATTCAAATGATAGAGTGATGTTTGCCTGAAATCTATGTACACTTGATCAATGTCACCCTGTTAAAATTAATTTAATAAATAAAAATATTTTATAAAGTAAATAGTATGTTTTTATGTTAATTATTCCTTGATAAAGCTGTAAATATAAAGAATGTGTTCCTGTTAGGTGCAGGGACTCGGTGTCTCCGTTGTTTGCACTCAGGGATTTCCGAGTTGGCTGAGGTCTCAGGACCAGGTGCACCGCCCGGGGTTCCTCCACAGCTTCCAAGGCCAGGCTGTCCTAGGAACCCCTCCAGTGGGGAGGGCGCTGCCACATGATGACAGGTGTCCCACCCTGTTATAAGGTCAACCCTTAGAAAGCAAGTTTGAGTTTGAGGAGACAGATTTACAAATCTTGAAGACAGGTGCCAGTTATGCTAATCGAATTGATGCATTGGAGAGAAGACAGAAGCAGGGAAAACACAGGAAACTAATGAGACAAGTAAGGGCAGGAAAGGCTTCTTCAAGGTCAATGTCAAAAGGGATGAAAAGTAGGAAGAGAAAGCAGAAGGATTTGAACACACACACAATAAATGAGTACATGACATAAAATAAAAGTTTAAAAATTATGTTAGAAAAGCAGGTGACAAATTGGGGAAAATATCTGCAATTTCGACTTATTCAAAAAGAGAAAATTTTATATTCTAAATACCTTAATGAAGCCGCAGTAAGAGGTAGACACCTGCTGCTTCTAGCTGAGAAATTATAACGGGGTCCAGATTTCCATCCCAGCTCAACAAGCTTTCAAAATGTGCGACATTCATGAAAAGACAGTTTTTAGCCATTTGGAAAGAGAGTGAGCCCTGAGAGGGTCCAGCTCACTGCCCAGACAGAGTCCCGGCCTCGGAACCGGGAGGAGGCTCTGGGGCAGCTCAGCATGTATCTGAGCTGAAGGGACAGTGTTGGCATTGAGGGCACATGGCAGCTGGAGTTTGAGGGCAGAGAACTAGAGAGGAGTAGGGTGCAGAGGACACCCCAGGATTCCGCTGAGCACCAGTCAGTGCACATGGTGGAGGTGAGAACTGGAGGCTGGGACCCAGGCTGATGGCTCTTTGCTCATCTTCACCGCAAGGCTTCCTTCTACGGTGCTGGGTGCAGCTCCCATTCTTTACGTGATGGAAATGGAAAAGATCATCTGGAAATGCAACCTGCAGGTTTCCTGGCTCAGGCCCGAGATGGTGTCACTGTCACTCACATTCCAGCTTTGCATCCGTGAGAATTCAGGCACAGGCCATGCTCAGCAGCAGCAGGAGCTGGAGAAGACCATTCCTGGGGAAGCAGCCACTTCCAAGAGTAGCTCTGGAGAAGCACAGGTTTTGTGCAGGATGAGTTTAATGTTGAGGGTCATTCTCAAGGCAGATAATGTCCCTGTGTCTGTCACCAGGGACTTTAGCCTAGGCACTAGGCACCTACCTCTGGGATGTAACTACCTGTTTGTCATGGAGATATGAGAGGTTTTCATTTTCTTTGGGAGAAAGGCAATAATGGCCACCCAGACCAGCAGGTGAATTTACAGTAGACTATGAAAGAACGTGCAGTGAATGGTGCTGTCCTTTCACAGGAGACAGTTAGCGTTTACCATGGGAGCCCGTCTGTAATGATTGCTCTTGCTGAGCTAGATGGAAAGATGAGGTTCGTTTCCTTCTTTGCAATTTCCTAGTGTTTCACCTGCCATGGCCACACAGTCTTGTTTTTTGGTTCCTCAACAACCAACAGAGCTTCTTGTTGACCAGCTGAACTTGAGTTTAGGGCTCTGGTGGGGACGCCGTGGTGCTAGGCTGGACTGGCAGCCCCAGGGAAGGTGGTAGGGACCCTTCCTCACCCCTCCCCCAACTCTCTGTGCAGTATAGCACCTCTGCGCACCCCAAGACAGATCCGAATTTACTACAGTTTTCTTGTCTCATCATGTTGTTAATCAACACAACAAATTTCACAGCTGGTGACTGCCACTTGCTCTCACCCCCCCCCCTTTCTGTATGCCAGTTCAAAAGCAAGGAGCAAAACTTGAAGCATCGATTTGCCTCTGTAGTACAGATTATAGTGAGAACACCTCAACCCCCTGCAAGCAGATACACTCCCCCACACCCTGAGTTTGAACCGCATGTTTTCTTCCTCTCGGAACCCCTACTGCTAGGCCAACATGGGAACCCAGATGCTGAAGGGAATGATACCACATTTGTCTCCTCTGGGTTTGAGAAACAAAAGGGATTATGAACAGGAATGGCGAGAGAACACCTCCGGAGGATGTGACTCTTTTAAAGGGGTTGGTTGGTCTTCTTTTCAAAACGTCAACCCCTTGAAAATGGCAACTGAGTCTAGACAAGTACTGTCACATGACACGTGGCAAAAAAGCCTCAACTAACAGCTCTCTGTTTCTGAAGTGGGCCCGCCCCAGGTAGCGCTCAGCCCGGCTGGCGCACTGGGACCCGCAGGGACCATGTGTGACTGTGCCACGGGAGCCTGGTACAGCTGTGACCTGGAGAGGGATTTGAGGGCATAGGGGTGCTCCTTCAAGTGGTACAGGGCAGGCAGACCTTGACCCTTGTCACTAGGTTGCTTGCCAATAGACTTCTGCGGCTGCTTAGTCCCTAGTACGGCTGCATAGTACGGTGGCAATGGAAGAGGAGTGTGTGGACTTCTGCTCACTAGGCAGCATGTTAGGAGTAGATACTGCATAGTGTGTTTTAGGGAATTTCATCTATTGTATTATCTTTCCTTCCTTGCACTCCCTTCCATCCTTGGTGGACAATCTCCTTCATTTCTCTCCCACTCTCACTCCATCTCCCAAGCACATAGACCAGAACCTTAATCAGCTCCCTTTCTCCCATCTCTTCTCCCTGTGTGGGAATGTGCAGTACTCACTTAGCGATGTCTGCCGGGGGCGGGGGCAGAGGGGAGGTGAGAGCAGTGCCAAGTAAGTGATGTATCTACCATCTGATCCTTGAATTTTTTTTAATTGTGGTAAAATACACATAACATGAAATCTACCGTCTTAATCATGTTTCAGTGTGCAGTTCAGTAATATTAAGTACAGTTACACTGTTGTGCAATCCATCTTTGGAACTCTTTCGTCTTGTAAAACTGAAATTGTACACCCATTAAATAGCAACTCTTTAGCCCTCATCCTCCAGCCCTGGCAATCATTCTACTTTCTGTTTCTATGCGCTTGACTACATGAGATACATGGGATCATGGAGTGTTTGCCTTTTTGTGACTGGCTTATTTCATGTAACATAATGTCCTCAAGCTTCATCCATGTAGCATGTGTCAGGATTGCCTTCCTTCCTAAGGCTTAATAATATTCCATTGTATGTACATACCACATTTGTCATCTGTGAATGGACATTTGGGTTACTTCCGTATTTTGGCCACTGTAAATAATGCTGCTATTAACATGGTTGTACAAATGGCCAGAGGTTGAACCACTGACTAAGAATCAGATGTGCTAGTTAAAAATATGTATTTTCTGGAGACCATCATTCAATTGATCCAGGATTGCGCTTAGAAATCTGTACTTCTGAAAAGAGCCCTAGGATATTCTTACAATTGGGCATTTTAGAAATTGCTGTCTACATCACCAATCAAAGGTCTCTCTACCCTCCACAAAGCCTTTACCTTTGGGTCATAAATGGCCTCAAACTGTTTGCTAGTTACCTTATATATCTTGGTCTTATATTCCCACCTAGACTGTAAATTCATAAGGTTTTCTATCTGAACTCAAAGGGGTCATAGGGACCATATAATCTGTTCTACCAAGGACATACCTTAGTTCATTTCAGGCCTAGATCTAAATTCACAATTTCCTGTATTTAGTGGTGATTTAAATTTTTGTTTTCTCACTGCCAAGGCAGGCCAGCACTTTACTTTTAAGAAAGACAGTGTGACTACTGTAGTCTTGGTGAAAGGTTGGGTGCTTATATTTACACCTTCTACTGCTCTGAGAAACCCTGTCAATCAATGCTTAGTACAGCATCATGAAGTATAAGCTACTGAATGACAAATAAATCTAACCTGTGCCTTCATAGCTCAAGGTGCCCAAATAATTGCCTTGACTTTTAGGACAAGTTCAAGTCCACAACAGCTGTGAGACCCTGGACCAGTATAACTGTTATTTTATTATACTTTCTTCTTTAAGTCATGAATCATAAGAGCTTGCAGTAATTGAACATCTCTCACTAGATGTTATTTAGATGGATTACCTGGATAATTTGATAGGCCTATAGGAAATTGAAAGCTTGGATTTTATTTTCATTCAGTAAGAAGAGAAAAGGCAGAGACAGACTCCTGTATGTGCCCTGACCAGAATCCACGCGGCAAGGCTAGTAGGGAGCAATACTCTGCCCATCTGGGACGTTGCTCCATTGCTCGGCAACTGAGCTCTTTTTAGTACCTGAGGCGGAGGCCATGGAGCCATCCTCAGCACCCAGGGCCAACTCGCTTCAATCGAGCCATGGCTGCAGGAACGGAGGAGAGAGAGACAGAGAGAGAGAGAGAGAGAGAGAGAGAGGCAAGAGGGGAGAAGTGGAAAAGCAGATGGACAGTTCTCCTGTGTTTCCTGTACAGGAATCAAATCTGGGACATCCACATGCCAGGATGATGCTCAACCACTGAGCCAACCAACCAGGGCTGAAAACTTGGAAATTTTAAGTTGACTTGTCCAGGGAGGTTTGCTAGGAAGTGACAAAGCTTGAATTTGAGGTCAGGCTAATTTATTAATCCATTTTCTTAATTGCTGTGCGATTTTGCATTGATGAAAAGAGAAGGCAAGTAAAATGCTTACCAGAGTGTGTATGTAGTTCATTCAAGAATCTCAGTAAACGGCCATCGTCATCTTCACTGCACCAGCCACTAACCCTTCCTTACAGGACTCTTATTATGTACCAGGCATGGTTTTAAGCACTTAACATATATTTATTTGCAAAATAACCCTATGAAGTAGTACTGTTATAATAGATTTTACAGATGAGCAATCTGAGGCACAAAAAGATTATGTAACCCAAAGTTATATAGCTGGTACGTGTCAGAGGTGGGATTTGAACTAGGGAGTCTGGCTCCATACTTAAGCCATTACCCAGTACACTATGCTGTCTTCCATGTGGTAAATGGAAAAAAGTACTAATAATGATGATAAGTAGTAAGACCCTCAGAGTCTTTCAACATAATATTTTTCTACATGCTTTCATTGTGGGCATGCCTTTAAGATAAAAACATATATGATAGTAGATACAAATGTTCATTTTTATGTCTTCCCTTTCTGCCCTCTCAAAATTCTTATATGGTTTAATCTAATGCTATTTCACATCATCTGATTTCTTAGTCATTTTGGAAGTGACCTCTAGGGAAGGGAAGTTCATGGGATCATTATATCTTTTAAGCTGGGAGAAACTTTTGGAATTCTCCAGGACAGAGGTCTCTAAAATAAAATGCTTGTACCCTACAGGTTACACAAACTTATCCATCAGAGATGGAGAAGAAAATATTAGTATAAAACCAAAATTAAGGACCATAGTGATCTTCCTATTGCTAAGTCCAATGGACATATCCTAGACACTATCGTAATGACTCCTCAGATCCAGCTGACTCTTCTTGAAGTATTTGTCTCCCTTCACTAAGTGAGGTCACACTCTGGTCCCTTTACTTTGCTTTATCTGGTTGCCACGTCTCATCCTCTTTTACAGGTTTCCTATTCCCTGCATTAAAAAAAATTAATGTATGGATTGACGTGGCATCCTCATTTGCTCTATGTATCAGAAGATCATGGACCATGTACAGTGCGTCCCGTGTCTAAGGCAAGAGTGAAGCGTCTACAGCAGCATGGACAAAGCACCTTCCTTGTTACTTTTTCCCCCAGTATATTTATGAATGCTGTTATAGGATAAATTACATTCCCCAAAAGATATGTTAAAGTCTTAACTCCCAGATCTCAGACTGTGACTTATTTGGAAACATCTAACTTAACTAAATGTAGATGCATTTAGTTAAGTTAGATGGCATCATATTGAATTAGGATTGCACACCTAATATAGCTGGCATCCTTATTAAAAAAAGAGAGACATAGAGAGAGAGACACTCTGAAAGAAGACAGCTATGGGGTGAGGGAACACATCGCAATGAAGAATCAGCAAGCCAGGAATGCCATGGATTGCCAGTGAGCAGGAGGTGAAGAATGATTCTTTCCTACAGGTAGCAGAGGGAGTGATATAACAGCCCCAGAAAACTAATACATGTGCCTACTTATATTTGTGAATCCAGTTTCCCCATTTACATGAAAGTACATCTCACTTAATGGGTTATCTGCAAAGACACCTCCAGTTGAAGATTATGCAAGCAGGGTGGACCACATGGGCACAGCGGCACTGCCCCACCCCACTGTCACCACTATGTGGGAAAAATAAAAACAGCTCCATAAAACCTGGTAAGGAGTCCGCCAAAAACATCTTGAGTTATAAGATATTTGATCTATAAATATTGTTTATTGTTATTCTTATAATAAATTAATCTTACATCAAATCATATTTTGCCTTGAGACAATAGCTGATGATAGCATTGGGCCATCACAATCAGCAGGATATTTAATATTCTTTATTTCATCTTTATCTCATCCTTTAAATATTTTATTTTTATGCTTTTTAATACTATATGCACTATTTCTTTAATTAAAGCATGTATTTGTACTTCATAAATGAAAACATAAATAACTGCCTATCTAGTGAGAATTCATGCTCATGTTTTTAAATTAATGGGGTACATGATCAAATCTGGAGGCCCCTGATTTAGGCAACACTCACCCATTTTTTATGCATAAGGAGAAAGGTCCAGGGTGGTTATGTGAATAGGTTACTATGGTCAGAACTTGAACTTGGGTTATCTGACTCCAGGCCAGGGTGAGACTCCAGAAATGCTCTCTTCCTCAAAGCTGTAGTGAGATGCACTCATTGCCCTGTCTTAGCCTCACGAGGCCTTGGGAGATTTTGAGTAAGATGCTCTTCTTAGCAAGGCTTGTGGAAGCACAGACGTTCCAGCAGGCTGATATGGGCCTGAGTTCTGGCTCTGCTACCCAGTTGTTGTGTGACCTGGGGCAAGTAAGTGACCTAACCTCTTCGATCCTTACTTTTTCAACTATAAGATGTGAAAAATTGTGCTTATGGCATAGAATTGTTTTTAATGAATAAATTAAGTAATGCCAAGTGTAAATTACACCTTCCTTAAAGTCTAATTGCAATAGTAATAGTTGATTGCTATTGAGATTATAAAGGTATAGGAGATGTACTTCTGTCTTATGTATGGAAGTGTTCCTGGGGACTGAGGGATAAGACCTATGTCAAGATAAGACTATGAGGATTGCCTGGCTGGGCAGGTGGAACAGAGGTGGTTTGATGCTGCTTGTGGCACCCAGCCCAGGAACCAGTGATGGCTTCTGTGGGCTGATATTGACCAGGTGAAGACCTGCGATTCTCACAACGTTTCTCTGATCCCAGGTCACATTTTTGGTGTTATGCTAAGTGAAATAAGTCAGTCAGAGAAAGACAAATACCATATGATTTCACTTATATGTAAAATCTAAAGAGCAAATTGCACGAACAAGCAAACAGAAACAGACCCATAGATACAGAGAACAGAGTGATGGTTGCCGGGTTGGGGAGAGTCAGGGGGATTGGGTGAAAAATACAGATTGGTGCCCTGGCCAGTTGGCTCAGCGGTAGAGCATTGGCCTGGCATGTGCAAGTCCCAGCTTCGATTCCCAGCCAGGGCACACAGGAAAAGTGCCCACCTGCTTCTCCACCCTTTTCTCTCTCTCTCTATCTCTCTCTTCCTCTGCCCAGCCAAGGCTTCTTGGAGCAAAGTTGGCGTAGGCACTGAGGATGGCACCATGGCCTCCAACTCAGGCACTAGAATGGCTCTGGTTGCAACAGAGCAACACCCCAGATGGACGGAGTATCGCCCTCTAGTGGGCATCGGGTGGATCTGGTCAGGTACATGGGGGAGTCTGCCTCTCTGCCTCCCTGCTTCTCACTTCAGAAAAAAAAATACAGATTGGTATTAATATCAATACAGATTGGAAGTTAAAAAGCAGTCATGGGTATGTAAAGTACAACATAGGGAATACGGTCAATAATACTGTAATAACTATGCTCAGTGTCAGTTGTGTACTTGAAGTCTCGGGGGAACACTTAGTAAAGTATATGGTTATCTAATCCCTAAGCTGTACACCTGAAACTAATATAAAATAATATTGAATATAAAATGTAATTGGAAAAAAATTAAAATTAAAAAAAAATCGCCATGGCTCATTGAGAGTCACATTGTTTCTCTTGTCTCAATCACAGGCTAATGTCTTGATGGAGAAGCCTCTTTCTTACCTCAACCCACTCTTCAGTCCACTGTCATCTGGAATTTACCCCTTAACTGTCTGGAACATGCCCCACCAAGGACCATAGTGACCTCCTTGTAGTGAGGTCAATGGACACCTCTGGATTGTTACCATGACTCCTTGCCACCGTTGTTACTGTTGGGGACAATTTGATCCCTCTTTCTTCTGGAAGCACGCTCTCTATCCTGGTTGAGAAACAGCACACTCTCTCAGCTCCCCCTTTCTTGCGCAT
The DNA here is from genome assembly GCF_036850995.1 of Saccopteryx leptura. Lineage (NCBI taxonomy): Eukaryota > Metazoa > Chordata > Mammalia > Chiroptera > Emballonuridae > Saccopteryx > Saccopteryx leptura. Next base: position 121,264 of record NW_027095741.1, read on the forward strand.
GCTCCTTCGCACTTTCCTTTGCTGCCTGACATTCTTCTGCCGTGCATTTGTGTGCTGGGACCTCTCTCAGCTCCGCCCTGTGCCCCTATTCTTCCTGCACAATTCCATCAGTGGGCATGGCTTCTACTCCACTTGGCATCACTGATTCTCAAACAGGGGGAGGACTGCCAGGAGGAAGCCTTGTTCAAACTACATATGCAATTGTAGGGGTTCTGAATGTACCATGTGTCACTGACATTCACTGTCATTGTGGTCCTTCCAGGTATGGTAGGTCCTCAGTTGTGTCTGTGTGTGTTGAGGAGCACTTATTTAATGCTGACATATCCTAAGCTGTCAGCTATTACTTTTAGGTGCTACTACACATATCCACTTGGATGTCCACTAGGCACCTCACACTCAATCTGACTCAAGTGACACTTAGCTCTCCCATAAACTTGCTACTTTTTTGCATCTCCAGTTTCAGTGAGTGGAACCACCATTCAAACAGTTGCTTAAGCCTAAAGTGAGTCATCACCCTTGACTATTCCTCTTCTGTTACCACCAACTTGATGCTCACAATCAATTACCAAGCCCTTTGTAAATCTACCTTCTAGAAAATCACTTGCATCAGATCAATTCTCTTCTTTCTCACTGATGTTATAACTCCTTACTTCCATCCAATTTCCACTGTGTAGTCCACTGGCCGCATTTAGCCCTGCTCAAAGGCATTTCTATCATGGCTCCCTCTGCTTTAGCGCGTTAGGGACTTTGTTGACGTCAGGACGCAGTTGGCCCCACCCACCTCTTCAACATCATTTCTTGCAGCTTCTCATCTTACTCTATACATTTTGGCCATACTAGGGAGGCCTTTAGGGATCATCCAGACAAGAATATACTGGAAAATGAAAGTGGGGATCTGTTAATAATTTCTCTGGGACAGTAAGAGAAGACTAGAACTATCCCAAGAAAACCAGGAGTTATAGTCAACCCAAGTCATACTGATCCTTACTCACATGTGCTTTGTGTTCTGTCATCTGTAGACCTTTGTTTTAAAGCCCTCTCCACCTGGGAGTCTTTTATGCCTTTTTGAGACTTCCACTCCTCCTGTGTGTTCCCCTAGTATCCTGTACCTCATCCATTTAGCTTGTAAAACACTCCATTTTAGGCCCTGGCCAGTTGGCTTAGTGGATAAAGTGTTGGCTTGGCATATGGAGGCCCCAGGTTTGATCCTTATTCAGGGCACACATGAGAAGTGACCATCTTCTTTCCCCCTCCCCCTCCCCCTTCTCTCTCTTTCCCCCTCTCACAGCCAGTGGCTCCATTGGTTCGAGTGTGGCCCTGGACGCTGAGGATTCTTGGTTGGTCTGAGTGTTGGCCCCAGACCAGGCTTGCTGGGTGGATCCCAGTTGGGTTGCATGTAGGAGTCTGTCTCTCCATCTCCCCTCCTGTCGCTTAAAAAAACCCAGCACAACAACAACAACAAACATTCCATTTTAATTGTCTTTCCCCCCCATCCTTACCTGAAAGAAAAAACAAAGTCAGTTTGGGTCTAGAGTTAATTTAATGGTTCTACCTGTCCCTAGACTGCTTTCTCCAGCACACCCTGCCCTTTTCTAAATAAGAGAGAGTAGGTTTCAGGCTTCGATTCATTATGTACATGACAGAATTTAGCCAGAAATTTAAAATACCATCTCGTTTCATTTTATTTATTGATATTTATCTTGTTTATGACAAGTAATGCTGATTTTCTATTTATGCTAATAATACAATGTTTTCTTTTACAATTAAGTAAAAGAAAAGGAGACTATGACATTAAAACAATAAATTAATGATAGTTCAGTTGATACATAAATGCGGAGGAAAATTATGATAGCTGGTACATCTAAAGAATAAGGACATTCTCCTATTACAAAACAATAAATACCATTATCACACTTAAGAAAATTAATATAATTCAAGGTATGTACCTTCTGATTCTGTATTTTACAAACTATAGAAATGATCCCTGAAAGTATAGTCTTTGATTCTGTATGTTAAATATTCACATTTAAAAATAAATCTCTCCTCTCTTTATCTCTCTCTCAAAAAAATCTCTTTGCTCATTTAAATTTATTCAATGGACTTGATACTCATCATTATCTATTTTTATAGTATGTAAATATGCTCTTTCTTAGCATTTGGAGGTTTATATATCTATTCTCCTAGAATTTATATATCTATTTTGCTTAACTACACAAAAGTTTACTGTAATGTATAATTGCTTATGAATGAAAGTTTTTCTCCTATTAATTTTAATAAATTTAATTAATTAATTATTATTATTATTATTTTTTAGAGAGAGGAAAAGGAGAGAGACAGAGAGTCAGACACATTGATCTGTTCCTGTATGTGCCTGACCGGGGATCAAACCCACAGCCTTTGCATATCAGGACAACACTCCAACAATCAAGCCATCCAGCCAGGGCTTGAGTGTTTTTTATTGATCATCCTAGCATGTTATTCTAAACCAGAAACTGCATTGATTAAAATTGAATTACTTCATATCTTTTAATCATAAAACTCTTAAGTATTGAAAATTCTTCTTGATTGAGATGTTATAATTATTAGTAGTACAGAAATCTGCTATTAGTATGCACCACAATACCACAACTGTGATAATGGTCATAAAATGTAAAAACTGTTTTGAAAATACATCTTACAAATGACCTGAATGGGGCTTTAACAAATAGTTTGTGTGTTCATGGGTGAATATTGCTCATTCCTACAAAGTGGCAAGGGGTAGCATCAATTCTGTTTCTACTTTTTATAGATGCAAGTAAAAATTCACATACAAATAAGTAGTTATGAAAGGAGATTCATAGTATCAGTTTGCCTTGGGTGGATGACTTGGTTGGTTAGCCTGTCAGCCCGAAGCGTAGAGATTACTGGCTCGATCCCCAGTCACAGCACATACAGGAACAAATTAATGTTTCTGTCTCTCTCTTCCTCTGTCACTAAAAGCCAATAAATGAACATTTAAAATTATATGAGTTTGAATTCCTTCATGATTATATGACATGTCACATAGTAAAATATTACAAAATTTATTTTTATAATTTTAATAATGATACCTTATTTGACAATGCAGTTAGTTCCTCTTTCAATTTTGTTAAAAGGAACTGGAAACGTCCTAAATTGTCAAGTCTTTCTTATCCAGTTGTGAGATTTACCCTCTTGATTTCTTGGAGTTTTATTGAAATGTATTTATTAATCGTTACAGGATTATTATTAATTACATGTATTTTTTCACCTAAAGGTATTATTTTTTCCTTGTAAATGATCGAGAAAATAAAAACGTTGGTTAATTCAATAGATATTACCAATCCAATATTTTTTTAATCAAATGCAGATACTTTAAATGTATTTATATGAAACTGTGTAGTTATAGATTTTAATATATAAAACATGGTCATACCTCATCAGCCAAATCTACATGCCGGAAAAAATCTGAGTTCATTTTCTAATTCAAGTAGCCGTCTCTGTGATAGCTCTCTGCCTCTGGGCCCCAGTTCTAGTAAAGAAAGCAAGAGAAGGGGCCCAGGAGCGCGTGGTCGGGTGAAACAGGCCTGTGCTGCAGCCTGTGCTTCGCTCATGGCCTCAGGAGCCTTGCTTCCTTTGATGCAAGTCAGGGATAGAGTAGGAAGGACGTTTGGTAGGAGCTCTCCCAGCCTGGCTAGCAGACCTCATCTCTAATGCCCCAGTTGGCCTCTCACAGAACACATTTAACACCAAGAGAGGCAGCAGCACTGCCAGGTTCCCAGCAGGACAGTGACATCCACACTCGCCTTTTGTTTAGGGCCCTGGTGGATGAACACCCTGGGCCAAGTTCCATGGGAAGAGTCAGGCTGGGTGAGGGGACTGGCGTTTCCAGTGAGCTGGGGTGACCATGAGCAGGGAGGTGGCAGAGACCATGAGCGGGGACTGACAGACTGACAAGAAACCTGTAATATAAAGTAGCCACACAGAGGTCAGTGTCAGAAAGAGGGACGGGGGAGTAGGAAATCTGAAATTTGATTTCCTTAAACTATTCACTGCTGCTGATCCTGTGCAGAAGTTTCTAGTCCCCTCAGGATGTACCGACCTCCATGAAGCCTGCTAGGCCAGGGAGCTGACCTCCCTGGAGTCTGGGTTGAGGATGATACAGGGGTTGGGAAACGGACGAGGTACCAACCGAGTCCCTGCTGGTCCTGGGTCCAGCCTCGATTTGAGAAGCTTCTGCAGGGCCTGGAGGAGTGTGGGGGAACTGCAGGCTGACCTGGACGATCCTCCCTGGTGACAGAGAATGCCCTTTGTCCACTCAGGCAAAGCTTTTCACTTTTCTATTTTCTCAGGAAATTTTCAAAGCAAACCATTTACATTTATTTAATCAAGACTCATCCAAGTCTTTCTGGGAACAGAGTAATTTGCACAAAAAGTATATTGAGGGACCTCTTGAGTGTCATTTTTTTGAGAGCAAGACTTTCTGCTCCATTTGGGGAACTTCTGTTGTGTAATCATCTATTCTGAACCTCCATGAATCAGCTCCTTAATTAATCTCTTGGCTTTGTAGGCTACATAAAGCCCAAGCAGTCAGCCCCTCTCTCTCAGCTCTCTAGGGCAACACAAGAGAAAGAGAGACGTCTTCTGATGCACCCCTCTCCCAATCACCTCCTGTGTAGACATTTTACAGTTTGGGTCAAGGAGAATTCACAAACCATTGCCATTTGAGTAGTTTGCTCATTGTGTGACCCTTAGTGCGCTTGCCAACTCTAGATGGTCTAGCCGACTCCTGTGATTGAGTGTGCTGTACTTTACTACAACTGGCAGCACAGTAAGTTCGTTTGTACCAGCATCACCACAAATAGAGACAATGCTGTATGCTGGTGGTCCAGCCCCTTATGAGTCTCATTTCTTCATATGAACTGAGCGTTTGAGCAAGGACATTCCAGGATTCTTTTCAGCTCTAACGGTTGGTGATGCTACAGGAAAGCTCTTCTCTTAGGAAAGGCAGGAGGCTGTGTGCTCATGTGGATGTGCTCATAGAAAGAAAGAGTCTTTCATTGTTTCTCTGAGGAGAATGGAATTTGAGGAAGGTGGCTTCTGCTCCTGACTTCTCTCACAAGGGAAAGAAGGGTCATGCTGCGGTTTGACAGCAGCAAAGCACACTTGCTTTGGGGGGGGGGGGCGTGTGGCACCTGAGGTGCAGATGGGTTGGAAATGAATGGAACTGGCAGGGCTGATTGCTATCTTTTATTCCTGTTCAGTGTCTGACTTCTGCTATAGTTCCAGCAGATGACAAGAGATAGCTAGGCACAAGCCAGAGTAGATTCTTTCTTATCTGATCATTCTTTGTGTGTTTGGGTGAATGAAGGTTTTAATATTGAAGAGTTAAACAGCTTGAGCGGCTTTACCCACCATCAGCTTCACCTGTTATTTACAATCCCATTCCTTTAACTTTCCAATTATTAAAAAAAAAATTTTTTTTTTGGCATCAGCAGCTTAACCTGATAATGTTCAAATTTGAATATTGGATATAAATATACATCCTCTGTGGCTCTTAGGCCCCTTTTGGGGACCTTTGGGTTTGACACACAATCCCCTTTTTATGCTTATACAGATGACTTCCATAAGACATGTCCATCGCCTTAAGCAAATAATATTTAAGTATGTCATGCCAAAGGTTTGGTCGTAGCTGGGGGCTAAGTGCCTGAAGGAATTAAATCTGCAACTAGATATTTCTTAATAATGTTCAGAGAATTATTCTGAGATTTTTAAAGTTAGTTGAAAGTGTTAAAAATATTTCTATTTTCTGGAAAATATTTGGATGCTAAGGACAGTGTTTATATGTGGAAGTAGTCTGGGGAAGCAGTAGGGGTGAGTGATGAATAGGAAAGGGGTGTGAAGTCTGTGAAAGGCTTGGGACTTTACTCTACTTGCCACGAGCTAAGCAAGAAGTTAGTTAGCCACAGTTTTCCAGATGCCAGTGGACTCCTGACTCAGAGTTCAAGAACTTTGTTACTTCCCACAGTAGCAGCAGTCAGAGTATCAGCATTTGTGCCAGTTCCCTGAGTTCATATACCGACTCCGACAGAGTATATGAAGAGGGGCTGGTGACACTCACTTATTCAGGGCATTGTGTTACAAGAGAAGTGCCCTGAGATTAGGAAACCTGAATCTTTTATAATGGGCCATATGTGTGCCTGCCCTGATCTCCAAAAGGAGACATTATCTTTATTACATGGGCAATAAGCAAACTTGTCTTTGCTCTGGAGAGAGATGCTATCTCTGTCTTCCAAGGCTGTTCTGTTTACAAATATCCTTAAAAACAGATTCTGGAACAAAAACAGTGTCTTTGCTTACAATATGGGCAGAAATCCATGAGTTGCATGGAGAATTGTCTTCCAACAAGAACAAAGACATATTCTTGCCCAAAGGTTGCAATTTCCTCCCTTTCTTCCCAGCTGCCTCAGGTGAGTTTACCTTAGCTTTGGATCCTAGTAGATTTCCATCTCTAATTTCTAAGGATATCCAGGCAGACAAATTCCTGCCTAATATTAAGGTACAATTCAAACTCTTCCCGGCGGCAGAGCCAGGAAGAATTTTTAACATCTTATTGACATTCTATTCAGTAATATTTCTTTTACCTTGGTGCTCTTTGCAGGGCAGTGGGACACTCCAACTATTAGAATGTTAATTTCATGTCATCTTTGAACTAGAGGGGTCTGTGGGTTGTTACTGGTCCAAAATGGTCCTCCTTGATTAAGATGGGTTTTAACTTGAGGGAAATGATTTTATGAAGAGTTAAGTTTCTTCTTTAAATCTGTTTAGGAAAGAGATGATGAGAGCATGGTTCCAAGTCAGGTCTGTGGAAGTAGAAGGTTTCCTGTAGTTCTCTTCAAAACTGGAGTTTAGACTAGGAAATGTTTTCAGAAAGGTATGTGAGGGTTCTCACAGTATCTCTCTGAAGCTTCAGTACTGTCAAGAAAGCAGTATGTGAAAGAGATTGGTAGTGGCCTACTTGTATTTATTCTCTCCTTTTTTAAAATGTATTTATTTATTTATGTATTTACTTACTTACTTAGTATTTTTCTGAGTGAGAAGCAGGGAGGCAGAGAGACAGATTCTCGCATCTGCCCAACCAGGATCCACCCAGCATGCCCACTAGGGGGTGAAGCTCTGCCCATCTGGGGCATTGCTCCATTACAACTAGAACCATTCTAGCACCTGAGGTGGAACCCATGGATCCATCCTCATCGCTCGGGCCAACTTTGCTCCAATGGAGCCTTGGCTTCAGGAGGGAAAGAGAGAGAGGGGAATATAGAAACAGAGAGAAAGGAGAGGGGGAGGGGTGGTGAAGCAGATGGGCACTTCTTCTGTGTGCCCTGACCAAGAAATGAACCTAGGACATCCACACACCAGCACAATGCTCTACCACTGAGCCAACCCACCAGGGCCTCCATTCTCTCCTTTTTAAAGATAGGACTCCTATGTTTTTTAATATAACAATTTGCCCAGTTTAAAACAAAAACACTTCATTTGCTAGTTTTCCTTCAGGTTGAAGTAGTCAGTGAGGTGTGGGGTAGAAGTCTCTCCTAGCATATAGCATATTTTTGTCAAGGCGACTCACGCGGCTGTTAGGAGACCCTTACTTTCTCCCAGTCTCTCCTTCCCACCTGGAACATGGCTGGAATGACTAGAGCCATAGTGACAAGCTGTGATTAGAGAAGTCCTTATAGATGAAAGAATGAGTTCAAAAAATGGTGGAGCAGAAACATAGCAAGAGCCTGGACCACTGAGAACATCGTGAAGCCACCACACCAGCCTTGGAGCACCTACTTCTTGGACTTCTTCAATATGAGAGAAAATAACTTCCTTTAAAAAATGTAGATTTAGATAACAAATTCATGTAGCTCCTTGTAGATATTAAGTGCTTCTTAATACTCAATTGTGATTCTTGAATGTTCACTGTATCTGCTCAGGTTTTTAAATTGCATGTCACAGGAACATTGGCTAATTTTAGCATAAAACGACTCACATTTTTTATGAAGGTTGTGGGGTTGCTCCTGAGAGTCAAGTGTGGGCTGAAGAACTAGTCCTGGAGCAGGTGGGCCCTAGATTGCTCCAGGAGGTCTTGGAAGGAGGCTCTGCTTATTGGTCTTATCAGTGTCCTCTAATTTCTTGCCCATCCTTGTGTCACTTGACCAAGATTCAACACTCCAGGGAGGCAAGTACTGTATTTCCACTGCACCACCACCTGGTCAGGCTGGCAAGTACTGTGGGTGGAACCTCAAGGCACCAACCAGACTTTGGTTTCTTTTTGCAACCATATTTAATATACATTACTGAGGAAGGATATCAGGAGAAAGCAAAAGCTGAAGTCTCTACCCAACTTAAAACTCTCCAGTGAATTTCCAGTTGGTAGAATAAAATCCAACCTCCTCTTTACGGCAATTAAGATCTTTTATATTCTGACTTTGCCTTCTTATATATTCTTTTTTCTCCTCTGACCCTACCTGCTGCTTCAGCTACTTTGGTCTTCTTTTAGTACTGGAAGTGTTGTATCAGAACTGTGAGAGACAGACATTTTGCCACATAATTAAGTAGCCAAATTAAAGAGTCTTTATTTTAAAGCTGGTGACCTCACAGAGACTTACCATAAGTCATTCAAATCATGTGGCCCTGAACACAGTTTGAAGTTAGCTTTTAAAGACAGAATTGCACACTGATTGGGGTATGGGGAGGAGGGGAAGCCTAGCAGTAAAACAAGCTGTTTTACAATGTTTATCTATAAGATTAATTCAGGGAGAAACATTCAGGGAACACCTACAATCTCGCTGAACTAGCCCAAGGCCACAGCCTGCAAAACCAGCCTCAAGGCCAGGGTTAGAGAGTCTTTTATAAAAAGTAACTTCTTCTGAAAGTCTCTTTGTTTTAGAGAAAGTGAATTCTGCTGGAAGTCTTTTTGTTTTTGAGAAAGTGAATTCTGCTGCTTCATTTCAGAAGCTGTTTATAGCTCCTTTGCCATTGCTACCTGGGAATGCTCTGTCCCAGAATTGTGCTTGGCTGACTCTTCTTCGCCATTCAGTTATCAGCTCAGATGTCTGCTCTGAGTAGGGACTCCAGAGCCCCACAGCCTGGCTTCCATTCTTGGCTCTATTTTGTGCTGGTTGTTTAATATTCAGCAAACACTTAACTGCTCTGTGTCTCATTTTACTGAGCTTGTAAATGAGGCTCATGATATCCTTATAACATAAGGTCATGGTGCCCTTTAGACAAGTTAATGTAAGTGAAGTCCTTAGGACAGTGTCAGCGGTACATGTGCTAGTGTTGTTGTTATGGGAGCCCCCACTCTGAGTCACTCTGTCACAAAACCTGGTTTGTTTTCTTTATAACACTAATCACTGATTGAAACTATTTATTTATTGTCTATTTCTTCCAGGCTATATGCAGGTTGAGTAATTGGAACTACACAGAACTCAACGTTTATTCCTTGGATAGGGGTGGATGGAGCAAAACCTCACCAAAGGCATCCTCACGTGCCCTTCCTTGTTGCCCCCTGACCCTGTGTTCCACCCTGTTTGCCCAAGGGGTGGGACCCCATTAGTAGTTTTGTTGTATATCTGAATCACCCAGGGGGCCTGGGAAAGCTAACGGTGCCAAATAGAACCACTGTATGTCCTGGATACAGGCACTACTGGCTGTGCATCCAAAATAACTGAAAGGGTCTTAAAAGAGATATATCTTGCATGTTCAAGGACATTATTTTCAATTGCCAAAAGGTAGAATCTATCTAATGTCCACTGACAGATGAACGGATAAACAAAATGTGGTATATACATACAATGGGATATGATTAGGTCTTAAAAAGGAAGGAAGACTGTCATATGCTACAACATGGGTGTACCTTGAGGACATGATGCTAGGTGAAATAAACAGGTCACAAAGGACAGAGACAGCATGATTCCACTGAGATTACTTCAGGGAGAAACATTCTGGGAACACCTACAGTCTCGGTGAGGTATCTAGTGTAGTCAAAATCCCGAAAACGGAAAGTAGAATAGTGGCTTCAGGAGCTGGGGTGGGAGGGGAATGGGGACTTGTTTAAAGAAGACAGTTTCAGTTTTACAAGATGAGCAGCCCTGGAGATCTGTTTCATAGCAGTGTGAATATAGTACTTAACACTACTGAACTGTCTGCTTAAACATGGTGAAGGTGGTAGATTTTTTAATGTATTTTTTTTTACCACAATGGAAAAAATCAATGAAGATGCTAAACCTAAATTCTGAGTAAACAGGTTGGAGGGGTGGTACATTTTCATTTAAAAAATATCCGTGGGAGAGATTCTGATACTCACCAAACTTAGAATCACTGGGCTGCCACACCGTCTTTAAAGATGTGTCTGGCCCTGGCCGGTTGGCTCAGCGGTAGAGCGTCGGCCTAGCGTGCGGAGGACCCGGGTTCGATTCCCGGCCAGGGCACATAGGAGAAGCGCCCATTTGCTTCTCCACCCCTCCGCCGCGCTTTCCTCTCTGTCTCTCTCTTTCCCTCCCGCAGCCAAGGCTCCATTGGAGCAAAGATGGCCCGGGCGCTGGGCATGGCTCTGTGGCCTCTGCCTCAGGCGCTAGAGTGGCTCTGGTCGCAATATGGCGACGCCCAGGATGGGCAGAGCATCGCCCCCTGGGGGGCAGAGCACCGCCCCTGGTGGGCGTGCCGGGTGGATCCCGGTCGGGCGCATGCGGGAGTCTGTCTGACTGTCACTCCCTGTTTCCAGCTTCAGAAAAATGAAAAAGAAAAAAAAAAAAAAAGATGTGTCTGTTGTTTGAATTTAGGGTACTGTATTTGAAACTTGCACTATCTCTGGATATAAAGCCTTAATGATATGGAGAAAAAATTATCCCCAAATCCTCCTCATGGATTCTCTTTAATTTTTCGGACTTAATCTGGTTCTCCTTTGTATTCATACCTCTCGCAACCGGTTGTCTTTCTGAGTGGAGTGATAATCTGTGGGTAGAGGGTATTTAGACAAGCCCACTGAGGTGTTTTTCTCGAAGTGTCCAGAAGGTGGCAGGCCAGGCACTTGGATTTGGGCAGCCAAGGGCGTGACTAGTCTGCTGCTGCAGGGCCGGAGTTCCCAGACAATCTGCAAAAGGGACCTGAGAGACCCCGTACCCTTATATGGTTTGGGGGTGCCTGGATGCTGTGGGGTTCTGGTGGGTTCCCAGGCTAGAGTGAAATTTCCTGAGAGCGGGTGCGCATTTGTTATCAGGCCCAAATGAGGCACATTCACCTCCTGCCTACAGTGAGTGGAATGGACACAGACACTTCGGCTGGGCTCAAGAGCCTCTCTCCAGGGAGCTGGTGCTTTGAGTATGTGCACGTGAGTTGAAGAATTCTGTTTTATTTGGAGGGAAAGGTATGTGTTGGTGATTTCTTTTCTTCAAATGATTAAAAGACCTGAGGCAGAATAGGAGATGTTCTGTGTTGTCGAAAACTCCTGTGATAGGGGGAGAGTGACTGATTCCTGTTAACAGGCACCAGCTGTTGGAAATTTAATGGGCGTCTTAAAAATACTGAGTTGCTGACCCTCTTCAGCAAATTACTTAATATTTTTTCAGGTATTATTTAATATTTTAACACTTTCTTATAATATAAGTTAGTGCTGTGTGCCTCTTTTATTCTTAATTACATATTAAATGCTTGAAATAATAAATTACCTTTCAGTATATCATTTTTTTATACTTAAAACAGTCATTAGGGCAGGGAACTGGTTGTTAAACTATTGAGTCCCAACACTGATGCTAACAGAAGTTTTCAGGGAACTAGCTCAGGAATGTTGGAGGAAGGAGGAGGGAGGAGCTAGTGTATCAGGCGCAGGTGGGGGTTGAATCCAGGGGGCGGGGAGTCCAGACCAAACACACTTGCAGTTTGAAACGTGCAGTGTTTGCCACTGTTTGTTTTCCCCCTAAAAATTGAACTTTTTTTTCTTTTTAACTATCATTTAAAAATTGAGAGACTTCACTTGGAATTCCAGGTTTTCAGCTCCTGGAAAAATATAGAGTTGGCTACATTAAGCCAATATGTCTACATCAAGCAAGGGCCTGACACTAAGTAGTGGGTGCCTTTTTTAAACAGAGCATGCACCACAGTCCTCACCACTCCCTATTGTGTGCCCAACTCAACATAGTTCGCTTGCCTCCTCTCTGTCCCTGACCCTATGTGCACTGGGGTGTGCGCCCTCTGCTGCAGAGTCTCTAGAACAGCGGCACACAGGGGCCCTTAATGTGAGCTATTTCCTTCCCTTCTGGAGGGCTGAGAGGGCCTCCAGGCTGCTCCCTCCACAGGGCAGGCATGGAGGAAGGGCATGACAGAAGGAGAATGAAGGGGAAAGAGCCCTGCTTAGATGGAGCCCCAGATATAAAGTCAGGATTCAGGTCCCTGGGTTTCTGTCTCATTTGGGGATCTCCTCCCGCCCTCAGAGTCAAGTTCTGCTCATAGCCAGCAGCATGGTGACTCATGGGCTGGCCAAGTTGCAGTTGCTGCAGGCTTTGATTGTTAGCCATGCTTGGCTCATTAGAGAACCACATGCAAATGCTGCTCCAAAGTATCATTTCCCTGCATATACTAGGAAGCTATTGTTTGCATATAATAGAGAGCTATTGTTGGAGGCCCTGTGAGCCTGGAGTTCTGTAATAACAGCATTTTCATGAAGTCAAATCACATCCCCACCATGAGCATAGCTGAGAACATGAAACCTACTATTGAGACATTCTGGTTGAAATAAAGCATTATTCTATAAGATGGGCCTGTCCGTGGAGGCCCGGAGGAAGCCAGGAGAGAGGGCTTTGCAGGTCCTGCTGGAAATGAGGAGATAGCAACTTCCATCCATCTGAGGATGATTAATCTCAATCATGGAACTGTTAGGAAGCCCTGGTTTCCCTGTTCTGGTAGGAGGCAAAAGTGGATATTCCTGTCACAAAAGAAGGAATGAAAAAGAGTGTTGTGGGGTTGGAAAAGAAGAAGAGGGCGTAGGGGGTGGCCACGGGGCAAGAACCAAACTTCCAAACTCAGAGTGGTCCACGCTTGGGTTCCTCTCAGGGGCTGGAGCGTGGAGCCAGTTGTCAGTGGGTGACAGTGGGTTGATGTGGTTGCACCATGTCACCCAGGTACCCAGGTTCCCATCTGCTTCAGGACCCAAGAGACAGCTGCTGGCAGAGGGAGCTTGGGACTAAGGGATTGAAGGGGCCAGTGAGTCTTCCATGCTCAGATGGTGGGGGGGGGCAGGGCTGCCCCTGCCCCTCCTTCTGTGCTAACTGCCTTTTGTCACTATTGTATTAATAAAAGTAATTTCTGTTTTGCAAATTATCAAACTGAGAAGTATAGAGAATAGTATGACTCAGTGGTTTCTGCATGTTAGAATCACTTGGGTAGCTTTTAAAAATCCCGGTGCTGAGGTGTGCTCCCAAACCATTCAAACTCGGCCTCTGCAGTGCAGATGCAGACATCAGTGCTTTGGAAGCGAAATGTAGGGAAAAAAAGCTCTTAGCCTAAGTAACTTTTAGCAGAACTTACTTTCTCTAAAACAAGGAGACTTTTAGAAGAACTTATTTTTTCTAAGACTCCCTACCCCTGGCCTTGAGGCTGGGTTCCCAGGCTGTAGCCTCGGGATAGTTCCGCAAGGTTGCAGACGTTCCCAGAATGTTTCTCCCTGAATTAATCTTATAGATAAATATTGTAAAAGAGCTTTTTCACTGCTTTGTTTTACTGCTAGGCTTCCCCTCCTTTCTATTCCCCAATCAGTGTATAATTTTGTCTTTAAAAGCTGACTTCAAACTGTGTTTGGGGCCGCATGAATTGAATGACTTGTAAGTCTCCATGAGGTCGCCGGCTTTACCTTAATTTGGCTACTTAATTGTGTGACAAAACATCTGCTTCTCGCTGTTCCAATACAGCAGAAGCTCCCTGGCTGGTTCACACATGCTGATGATTCTGGGAACTGGCCTATCATCTGCCTTCTATAGTAATCAGCAGGTGGCCAATCTTACCGGTCCTGCAGTTCTTGTGTCCTAATTAGAGCCCTAATTTTCCATTGCCCCCCCACCCCAATTATTTTAAAGTGAAGGAAATGACGTCACGGAAATGGCGCCGTGAGCAGCGCGTCCGACAGATCTCCCCAAAATCTCAACAAATTTTTCAACTAGAAACAGAAAAATTTATCCTCGGAGCATTCCGGAGTTCCACACACACACTGAAAGCGAAAGGACTGTTGCCGAGGAGGGAGTACACCTGTGGTGAGTCAACCCACGCGTGCAACTGCCCGCCCACACTCGTGGAGCGGCAGCCTGGGCACTGGCGGCCGCTGGTGTGCCCTGAGAAACCACGCACGCGCCCCGTGCTGCGGTCCGGAGAGTCCCCGGCCACCAGCGTGCCCCGAGAAACCGCACGTGCGCCCCGTGCCGCAGTCCGGGAGGGGCGCCAAGCCTGTCTTTCCTTGTCGGGAGATTCTCTCCGTGGGCGGGGCACCTCACCCAGCCATTCAAGCTAACAATCAAGTGTTGGGGGAGGGGTGCGCAGGCAGCCTGAAATACTTTCTGGAGCACAGCTGCAGATCCAATCACTGAAATTAGCTTAACCCACGAAATCTGCACACCCACGGGGCTCTAATTGATAAGATCTCTCCCAGTTCAGCAATCCAAGACAAGAGGCGTGATATTTTTCAGTGCCTTTCGCTAAAGGGGCGGGGGCAACTTCTGATTGACAGAGCCTCCATATTCAGGGATATACCTAACAAGAGGGACTTGGCAGATATTAAGATCTATACAGCAAGCAGCGAATAGTGCCTCTTCTTCCCAGCCAAAACAGGCTACAAAGTGTGGAAAGCCTGGGTTGAGTGGTCCAACTGAATGGTAGGCGCTGAACAGTCACCTTGACAACAATTGACTCCCAGCCCCACCTGATTACGCTGGAGGCTCTGACTGCCAGAGCCTTACCCAGAGCCTTGCGCTGAGTGAGGATAGAGTGGGGATTTCCTAGCTCTTTGAGCCTCTTACTCCCCAGACCGAAGCAGTGGCAGCCTCATAGCTGGATCACCAGGCTGCTAATTCAGGAAGGGAAGACTAGGAGAGAGACTCCAGGAAAGCAAACTCTCTCATTGTTGGACTCTGCAAACGCCAACAAGCCTTGACTACCAGCAAGACTAAAGCCAATTATATGACATTGCCATAGAATCCTATCAACTGCAAATCCCTACCTAAGCATGACACAGGGGCAGAACCTGGGGTACAGAGTCACCAACCAGGAAGAGGGAGAGAAAAGAAAAAGGAAGAAGTTAACCTCTCAAAATCAAGAAAAATCCACAGACTTTATAACTTGTTCCACTAATTCTTTGTTGTTGTTGTTTCTTTCTTCTTTCTTCTTGCCTTTATTATTATTTGTATTTCCTCCACCTCGGTCCTTTTATTCTCTGCCCATCTTATGCTACCCTTTTCTTGAACTACACTACCCATGAGTGTTACATTTTATTTCTTTTCTTCATCCTTACTCTCCTTTAGGGTTACACTCCAAAACCCTTAACTCTCACTCTCTCCCCTTTTGTTTTTTGTTTTTGTTTTTGTTTTTTTTTTTCCTTTCCTTTTTTTCTTCCTTCGCTTCTCTCTTATTTTTTCCATTCTATTCGTTTCTTCTTTTCTCCTTTTACTTTTCCTCCCATTCAATCCTCAATCACGAACAAATTATTTAATTTGGGACTCAAGTTTTTTTGTTTTTTTTTTGTTCTTTTTTTTTTCTGCTTTTGTTCTTGGTTTTCCTTTATTTGTTTGTTTTTGTGGCATTTTGGGTACTTTTTACATTGCTTTTTAACTCACTAGCATTCCCCCAACCCAAAGTCTCCATTGTATTTAGTCTTTGCTCCACTTATTACAACAGATTTTTACTTATTATTTTTATTTTTTTCTTCTTTAAATATTATTATTTTTTCTCTCCTTTTTTCTGTTTCCCTCTTATCCCTCTCATTATATCTCTTAGTGAACCATCACTTACAAGCAAATCATTTTATGCTTGTCTAAGATTTTCTCCTTTTTATTTTTATTTTTTTGCATTTAGTAGGTTCCTACTCCCTTTTTTGCCCCTTGAACTCTTCACCCCAAATCAGGCCCTCTGTTATAGGCAGTTTTTTTTCCATTTAGCATAATATAATTCACAGGTCATCACGATATTTCCCTAATGAGGTGAGAGGAGGGGAAGAGAAGAAAGAAAAAAGGGGGAAATAATAAATTATTACTTTTTTGTGTGTGGAGTGTTTTCCTTTTTTTTTCTTTTTATTCTTTATTAATTCTAATTAACACTATCAACAAGACCACCTTCAGATGCCAATAAGAAAAAGGAAATCGAATATTATGGATATAAAAGATAGAGAGGTAACACAAATAGATGTGGAAAAATCTATGGAGAAAATATTTAACATATTGGAAGCCTTGGAGCCAAATGACAGAGAATTTAAAATAGAAATCTTAAAAATACTCAGAGATATACAAGAAAACACAGAAAGGCAATTTAGGGAGATCAGAAAACAACTCAACGATCACAAAGAATATATTACCAAGGAAATTGAAACTATAAAAACAAATCAAACAGAGATGAAAAACTCAATTCACGAGCTGAAAAACGAAGGTAACAAGCTTAGCTAATAGAACAGGCCAGATAGAAGAGAGGATTAGTGAAATAGAAGACAAGCAACTTGAGGCACAACAGAGAGAAGAAGAAAGAGACTCAAAAATTAAAAAAAATGAGATAGCCCTACAAGAATTATCTGACTCCATCAAAAGAATAACATAAGAATAATAGGTATATCAGAGGGAGAAGAGAGAGAAAATGGAATGGAGAACATACTCAAACAAATAATAGATGAGAACTTCCCAAGCCTGTGGAAAGAACTAAAGCCTCAAATTCAAGAAGCAAACAGAACTCCGAGTTTTCTTAACCCCAACAAACCTACTCCAAGGCATATCATAATGAAATTGACACAAACCAACAGCAAAGAAAAAATTCTCAAGGCAGCCAGGGAAAAGAAGAATACAACATATAAAGGAAGGCCCATTAGATTATCATCAGATTTCTCAGCAGAAACTCTACAAGCTAGAAGAGAGTGGACCCCAATATTTAAAGTCCTGAAAGAGAGGAACTTTCAGCCACGAATACTATACCCATCAAAGCTATCCTTCAAATATGAAGGAGAAATAAAAACATTCACAGATACAGAAAAGATGAGGGAATTTATCATCAGAAAACCCCCACTCCAGGAATTACTAAAGGGGGTTCTCCAATCAGATACAAAGAACAAAAAAAAACAGAGCCACAAGTAAAAGCTCCAAGAAGAACACAATAAAACCAAATTTAAACTGTGACAACAACAAAAAGAAAGAGGGGAGAAGATGGAGATTAACAGTAGCAAAGGACGATGGAGTGCAAAAGTACTCACAAAATAGTGCACCACAATGAACAGGGTAGGGACCCTTTTCATTACTCAAAGGTAACCACCATTGAAAAAACCACCACAGAAGCACATGAGATAAAAAAGATAGCAACAGAGGAAAGATGTATGGAATACAACCAAATAAAAACAAAAGATAGAAAAACAAAAGAGAAGGATCAAACAAGACACAAAACTAACAGAAAGCAAGTTATAAAATGGCAATAGGGAACTCACAAGTATCAATAATTACACTAAATGTAAACGGATTAAACTCACCAATAAAAAGGCACAGAGTAGCAGAATGGATTAAAAAAGAAAATCCAACTGTATGCTGCCTACAGGAAACTCATCTAAGTAACAAGGATAAAAACAAATTCAAAGTGAAAGGCTGGAAAACAATACTCCAAGCAAATAACATCAAAAAAAAAGCAGGTGTAGCAATACTCATATCGGATAATGCTGACTACAAGACAGAAAAAGTACTCAGAGACAAAAATGGCCATTTCATAATGGCTAAGGGGACACTGAATCAAGAAGACATAACAATTCTTAATATATATGCACCAAACCAAGGAGCACCAAAATATATAAGACAGCTACTTATTGATCTTAAAACAAAAACTGACAAAAACACAATCATACTTGGAGACCTCAATACACCGCTGACGGCTCTAGATCGGTCATCCAAACAGAGAATCAACAAAGACATAGTGGCCTTAAACAAAACACTAGAGCACCTGGATATGATAGACATCTACAGGACATTTCATCCCAAAGTGACTGAGTATACATTTTTCTCCAGTGTACATGGATCATTCTCAAGAATTGACCATATGTTGGGCCACAAAAACAACATCAGCAAATTCAGAAAAATTGAAGTTGTACCAAGCATATTTTCTGATCATAAAGCCTTGAAACTAGAATTCAACTGCAAAAAAGAGGAAAAAAATCCCACAAAAATGTGGAAACTAAACAACATACTTTTAAAAAATGAATGGGTCAAAGAAGAAATAAGTGCAGAGATCAAAAGATATATACAGACTAATGAAAATGACAATACGACATATCAGAATCTATGGGATGCAGCAAAAGCAGTGATAAGAGGGAAGTTCATATCACTTCAGGCATATATGAACAAACAAGAGAGAGCCAAGTGAACCACTTAACTTCACACCTTAAGGAACTAGAAAAAGAAGAACAAAGACAACCCAAAACCAACCGAAGAAAGGAGATAATAAAAATCAGAGCAGAAATAAATGAATTAGAGAACAGAAAAACTATAGAAAAAATTAATAGAACAAGGAGCTGGTTCTTTGAAAAGATCAACAAAATTGACAAACCCTTGGCAAGACTTACCAAGGAAAAAAGAGAAAGAACTCATATAAACAAAATCCAAAATGAAAGAGGAGAAATCACCACATGACAACGTAGATATACAAAGAATTATTGTAGAATACTATGAAAAACTTTATGCACCTAAATACAACAATCTAGAAGAAATGGATAAATTCCTAGAACAATACAACCTTCCTAGACTGAGTCATGAAGAAGCAGAAAGCCTAAACAGACCTATCAGTAGGAGAAATAGAAAAAACCATTAAAAACCTCCCCAAAAATAAAAGTCCAGGCCCAGACGGTTATACTAGCGAATTTCTATCAAACATTCAAAGAAGACTTGGTTCCTATTCTACTCAAAGTCTTCCAAAAAATTGAAGAAGAAGCAATACTTCCAAACACATTTTATGAGGCCAACATAACCCTCATACCAAAACCAGGCAAGGATGGCACAAAGAAAGAAAACTACAGACCAATATCTCTAATGAATACAGATGCTAAAATACTAAACAAAATACTGGCAAATCGAATACAACAACATATTAAAAAAATAATACATCATGATCAAGTGGGATTCATCCCAGAATCTCAAGGATGGTTCAACATACGTAAAACGGTTAACGTAATACACCATATCAACAAAACAAAGAACAAAAACCACATGATCTTATCAATAGATGCAGAAAAGGCTTTCGATAAAATACAACACAATTTTATGTTTAAGACTCTCAACAAAATGGGTATAGAAGGAAAATATCTCAACATGATAAAGGCCATATATGATAAACCATCAGCCAACATCATATTAAATGGCGTAAAACTGAGAACTTTGTACCTTAAATCAGGAACACGACAGGGTTGTCCACTCTCTCCACTCTTATTTAACGTGGTGCTAGAAGTTCTGGCCAGAGCAATCAGACAAGACAAAGAAATAAAAGGCATCCATATCGGAAAAGAAGAAGTAAAGGTATCACTTTTTGCTGATGATATGATCCTATACATCAAAAACCCAAAGGACTCCACAAAAAGATTACTAGAAACAATAAACCAATACAGTAAGGTTGCAGGATACAAAATTAACATACAAAAGTCCATAGCCTTTCTATATGCCAACAATGAAATATAAGAAAATGAACTCAAAAAAGGAATCCCCTTCATGATTGCAACAAAAAAAATAAAATACCTAGGAATAAACATAACAAAGAATTAAAGGACCTATATAAAGAAAACTATAAGGCATTGCTAAGAGAAATAGAAAAAGACACAATGAGATGGAAAAATATTCCTTGTTCTTGGATAGGAAGAATAAATATAATTAAAATGGCCATATTACCCAAAGTAATATATAAATTTAATGCAATTCCCATCAAAATTCCTATGACATTTTTTAAAGAAATGGAACAAAAAATCATAAGAGTTATATGGAAGTATAAAAAACCCCGAATAGCCAAAACAATCCTAAGGAAAAAGAATGAAGCTGGGGGCATTACAATACCTGACTTTAAACTATATTATAGGGCCACGATAATCAAAACAGCATGGTATTGGCAGAAAAATAGACACTCAGACCAATGGAACAGAATAGAAAGCCCAGAAATAAAACCACATATATATGGTCAAATAATCTTTGATAAAGGGGCCAACAACACAAAATGGAGAAAAGAAAGCCTCTTCAACAAATGGTGTTGGGAAAACTGGAAAGCCACATGCAAAAGAATGAAACTCGACTACAGCCTGTCCCCGTGTACTAAAATTATATCAAAATGGATCAAAGACCTAAATATAAGATCTGAAACAATAAAGTACATAGAAGAAGACATAGGTACTAAACTCATGGACCTGGGTTTTAAAGAACATTTTATGAACTTGACTCCAATGGCAAGAGAAGTGAAGGCAAAGATAAATGAATGGGACTACATCAGAATAAAAAGTTTTTGCTCAGCAAGAGAAACTGATATCAAAATAAACAGACAGCCAACTAAATGGGAACTGATATTTTCAAACAACAGCTCAGATAAGGGCCTAATATCCAAAATTTACAAAGAACTCATAAAACTCAACAACAAACAAACAAACAATCCAATAAAAAAATGGGAAGAGGACATGAACAGACACTTCTCCCAGGAAGAAATACAAATGGCCAACATATATGAAAAGATGCTCAGCTTCATTAGTTATTAGAGAAATGCAAATCAAAACTACAATGAGATACCACCTCACCCCTATTAGATTAGCTATTATCAACAAGACGGGTAATAGCAAATGTTGGAGAGGCTGTGGAGAAAAAGGAACCCTCATACACTGTTGGTGGGAATGTAAAATAGTACAACCATTATGGAGGAAAGTATGGTGGTTCCTCAAAAAACTGAAAATAGAACTACCTTATGACCCAGCAATCCCTCTACTGGGTATATACCCCAAAACCTCAGAATCATTGATACGTAAAGACACATGTAGCCCCATGTTCATTGCAGCACTGTTCACAGTGGCCAAGACATGGAAACAACCAAAAAAGCCCTTCAATAGAAGACTGGATAAAGAAGATGTGGCACATATACACTATGGAATACTACTCAGCCATAAGAAATGATGACATCAGATCATTTACAGCAAAATGGTGGGATCTTGATAACATTATACGGAGTGAAATAAGTAAATCAGAAAAAAACAAGAACTACATGATTCCATACATTGGTGGAACATAAAAAGGAGACTAAGAGACATGGACAAGAGAGCGGTGGTTACCAGGGTTGGGGGGAGGGAGGACACAGGAGGGAGGGAGGGAGAGAGTTAGGGGGAGGGGGAGGGGCATGGAGAAACCTAGATAGAGGGTGACGGAGGACAATCTGACTCTGGGTGAGGGGTATGCAACATAATTTGATGACAAGATAACCTAGACATGTTTTCTTTGAATATATGTACCCTGAATTATTAATGTCATCCCATTAACATTAATAAAAATTTATAAAAAATAATAATAATAAAATAAAAAAATAAAGTGAATACCAGACTTATGTTGTTGTAATGAAACAGCACTTTTTTAAAAAAAGAATATTTTTCTGTTTATCACACTTGTGGAAAATTTGAAAAACAATAGGATAAAAGTATGAAGAAACGAAAATCACTTATATTTTACTACATAGAGATAATTACCATTATCTACCAGAGATACTTCACCATTTTGGAGTATTTCCTTCTAGTCTTTTTTTTTTCCTGTGCCTAAATACAGACTGTATTTTCCAGTTTCATTAAAGTTGTTGCTAATTTCTTTAAGTGTACTTAAGACTTGATGCTTTAAGAGCAATTTTAAAATGTTTTCTTCTCTATTATGTTGTAGCAAAAGCAGCGAGAATATACAGACGTTCTCCACACCAAAGTTCAAATTTAAAGGAGTCTTTATTCAAAGCCATGGACCACACAGACCTAAGTCATTCAAATCCTGGGACCCCGAACACAGTTTGAAGTCAGCTTTTAAAGACAGAACTACATACTGATTGGGGTATGGGGAGGAGGGGAAGCCTAGCAATAAAACAAAGCAGTGAAACAAGCTCATTCACGATGCTTATCTATAGGATTAATTCAGGGAGAAACATTCTGGGAACACCTGCGACCTTGCAGAATGAGCCCAAGGCCACAGTCTGGAAAACCAACCTCAAGGCCAGGGGTAGGGAATCTTTTAGAAAATGTAAGTTCTGCTAAAAGTCTGTTTTAGAGAAAGTAAGTTCTGCTAAAATTTACTTATGCTAAGAGCCTTTTCTATATTTCAGTTTCTCATTGTAATTCTAGAAAGGATGTGGGGAAGATATTCTCCTATTACATGTGAGAAATCAAGGTCCACAAGGCCAACTAATTTTTCTCAAGATTACACCAGTGGCCCAGGACTCTCATTTGTAATTCAGGGGTTTTTTTGATCCCAGTCCTCACTGTATATAGGAGCATGACCCATCAGCGGGACAGCGCAGGATTATTTATGGCTATGGGACTGACTATTTCCTTCTCCATCTCCAGAAAGTTTAAACCAGAGAGGAAAGACCCACACACCTCCTGGTGCAGGAAGGGTGGGGATAGGGGATGAAATGCCACCAGTTATGGCGCAAGCCAACAGCATCTACACAATGTCCTTTTGTTAGGCACTTGTTTATTTTACCATATACTATGACCTTTGACCTCCAAATCCTTACCTACCCATGCCCCCTTCTAAGGGAAGCTGCCCAGCCATCCCCTCTGCTGCCTCAGCTACTGGGCTGTGCCAGGGGTACCCTGTGCCTCAGTCCCATCCAATTGGTAGCCTAGGGGGGAGTGGCCTGACATAGGCATCATCAGGCCACCATAGATTATGGTTATGATCTGGTAAAAAAAAAAAAAAAAGATGAACAGGAGAAATCAGATATTATGATATTATTTCAGGAATATGAACCACTAAACATGGGGGGTGGGTTTACCAGAGATCTGCTGAAGCAGAGGGGACAGAGCCATGGCCAAAGCCACATGTCAAATGAGATTATGAGGGAGAAGAATATATGCACATGTCAGCAGAGAGAAAAGAACTGTGTGGGTCACGGAGACAATCAGCAGTGCCATGGAGGGGAGAGGAGAGAGAGAGAGAGGCCTGAGCCCAGAGCTGCTTGTTCCTCCAGCCACTGTACATCTGACCATAAATTTCTTCACCCCTACACTCCCTGGAGGTAACTTGCTTGGGTCCCTCATCCTTGCAACTAAACAAGGCAACCTGTTTTTATAGTAACTGCAGCCTGATATGCGGGTAGACCTTCTGGAAGGCCCTGCTTACCCTCCCATTTTTCAGATGAGAGACCTGGACTGCAGGGGGAGTGACCTTGCCCACAGTCAGCAGCTCTCCCGACTCCAGCCCAGGTTCCTTGCTGTCTCCAGGCCTCAGGGTCCTTGATTTCTTTTTGCACCAGCTTTGGCTTCCCACCCTGTCATTGTGCATGAGGGCTGGGCTATTGCTCTCTACACTTTTTAGTCCCCCGTCCCCCACACCCTGCCCCGGTTTTTAAGAAACAATTGGCCCAAAATGTGGTTGTATTATTTCACCAAGCAGAGTTGATAATCATTGTCTTTGCCATCTCATTTTTGAAAAGTGACAATTTTACCCAATATAAACACAGTCCTCCATGGGAGGTGAGATGCCAGATATCAGTTCTCTTTTTTCAGTTTGTATTTTCTAATTTCTTTTCTTTATTATTTTTACTGTGTTTATGCATGTGTTTTGTAATCTAGCAAACTTTTGTGTTACTGTGATCTTTTCCTCCCTTGGAGACACCATAGGCACAGTGGAAAATAAGGTGACCAATCGTCCTCCTTTAGGGAGGACAGTCCTTCTTTTGCAAGTTCTGTCCTCCCTTAAAAAGTGTCTCCTTACATGTCCTCCTTTTTGATATTGGAAGACTAATCTTTAAATGTCCGTATTATTGATGAAGAGTCGATCCATTGAGTGTGATGTGATGTATTTGTATCTAAATGAGTACTTTTTTCTTAGAATTATTAAAATTAATAGGCATGTAAGCAAAACTACAATATAAAATGTTACAAATGTTTTTATTATGCATTTATCATATCGTGTGTTATTGTTGCAATGAATAAAATGTTTCTTTTATTTATGATATTGTTTTCTTTTATATATTTTTGTCCTCTTTTTCATTTTAAAAAAGTTGGTCACCTTAGTGGTAGAAGGATTTTATGTCACTGCTGGGCTTTTCCTGGTTTGCGGGGTTTTCTCCCAGTATTTCAGTTAAGTGGACATGATATAACTGTTCTTTCCCTTCACATTGTTGTGGGTGATCTGGGTTCTAAAAGGAAAGGTCCCAGAGCAAAGAAAGGACCAGAATTCTAGGAGCAATCACACAGGGACACCTTTCCTTGATTCCTAACAGGAGTAAAAATATATGGAAAACTAGAGTGTGTGGTCTGGGCGGGGAGTCCTCTCTGCTTACCTCCTCTCAAAGGCTGGATGAGACGGAGGGTATTCAGATGTTTCCTAACCTGTTGGCGTGTAGAGCTCTGGGGCATCCAACCTAGTAAGTACCCATCTATCCCTGGAGGGCCCTGCAGGTCGACTTCCGTGTCCTCCTGCGCATGTGCGATTTTTGTGCGCGCGCACTGCCACCTCGTGCTCCGTTTGGTGTCGGTGCCCAAGTCGGTGCTGTCGCTGTCCCTGCTTTCCACAATTTGGTTTCCGTTGAGCGAGTAGGTCCGGGTGTGCCGGCCTGGATGCTTGTCTGTTGGGTTACCGCCCAGAGAGTGCGAGCCTAGGAGGGAATGGCGCGCACGGACAGGCGGAGTTTCCAGCAGCGACTCCTGACTGGGACCCTGTGGTCCGCGGGCCAGGCCCATGGAGAGGGCGGCGCGGGTCCACAGTCCTGCTCGGCCCCTCTGCATGGCGGAGGCCCGCAAGCACGAGGCGCGGCACAGTGAGTCCCTGTGGGTCAAGGTGTCCAGGCAGAGGCAGTCCTCAGGAACGAATTTAAGGAGGAGCATCTGCGTCCCAGAGAATCAGGAGTGGCGGTGCAGATCCTCGAGCCGGAAAGTGTAGATCTGTGTGCACAATGCATGGTCAGTTCTGGATCGCCCCTCCGGCAGTGAGCAGGGGCAGGAGACACCCGGGATCCGGCGGTGAGCAGGGGCTGGGTACTCACCCCAGACGCAGGACAGGAGAGTCGGTGAGAGGGAGCTTTTCGATTATTATTATTTAGACAATTAATTTTAACGGGGTGAGACTGAGTAATTAGGGTACATAGATTCAGAGAAAATGTCCCCAGGTCATTTTGTCATTTGATTATGTTATATACCCATCACCCAAAGTCAGATTATCTTCTGTTATCTTCTATTTGTTTTCTTTGTGCCCCTCCCCTCCCCCCTTCCTCTCCTCCTGTCCGCTCCCCCTGGTAACCATCACACTCTTGTCCGTGTCTGTGAGTCTCATTTTTGTGTCCCACCTATGTAGGGAATCATACAGTTCTTAGGTTTTTCTGATTTACTTATTTCACTTAGTGTTGGAGAGGCTGTGGAGAAAAAGGCACCCTCATACACTGTTGGTGGGAATATAAAGTAGTACAACATTATGGAAGAAGGTGTGGTGGTTCCTCAAAAAATTAAAAATAGAACTACCATATGACCCAGCAATCCCTCTAGTATATACCCCCAAAACTCAAAAACATTGGTATGTAAAGATACATGCAGCCCCATGTTCATTGCAGCATTGTTCACAGTGGCCAAGACATGGAAATAATCAAAATATGTAAATGTATAAGGGGATTTCTCCCCACCTTTTATTTAATGGAGGCCAACTATTGTGCCAAGGTACCAAGAAACTGTAAAACTGTTAGCATGAGCCACACCATTTAATATACCTCTGTAATCACTTGTATGCCTTCTGTAATCACTATTTTGAAATTTTTAGTGTTTTTAAGTGCAAGCTTACAAACAGCTAAACCGCAAGTTGTGCTGTTGGCAAGATATTTTAACAAGTCAGGGATCTGCACAGCAGGGACTTCCTAATAAGCTAACCCCTAGTTCTGCTTCTGTAAGATACCTGCTTGTACATGCTAAACTTCCTTATCTAGACCCTGCGGTTTTCACCTTTATAAACCCTAGACCCCAATGCTTTCGGAGCTGCATGATTTGGAGTTTTAACTCTCTTGCAGCCAGCCAGTTTGATAAAAATCCTCTTGAAAGTTTTCTGTAATTTTGATGTCTCCCTGGAACTCACTGGTCCCTTTATAACACTATTAGAAAAGGATGTCCATGTTAATCTTCATCAATGAGAATAACAGATCTAATTACCTCTGATAGTTTTTGGAGTTACAATGGTTCAAGTGTGTGTTTCTGAGTGTTCACAGCATTTCATTTTATTGAGCTTTCTTTGGTGGTTCTTGTGCAAGTGGTTCCACTCTTGGCAAGCCAAGTTACTCGTGACTTCAATGACTTGTTTCTTCTCCACCAGGTCTACTGTGAACAACCCCTACACTTTTCCAAGAATAGCGGAAAATACAGGAATCTCAGGTGAACTTTCCTACTCTGCTTTGTGATTCCTTTGAAGAGATTTAGAAAAATGCATGCTTTAAAATGGGAACATAGAAATAGATTTTTTAAGTTATATAAAAATGTAATTATTAGTGTGTCAGATCAGCACCAAGTATCTTTGTGAAGTCCACATATATGGATGGTATGACACTTTTGGGTTTTTGAAGTTGAGCTGCCAATATGACCAGTGTCCTAGGCATCCAAAGAAAAAGGAAAATATAGCCCTGGTCAGGGCTCAGTGGTAGAGCATTGACTGGCATTTAGACATCCCAGGTTTGATTTCTGATCGGGGCACACAGGAGAAGTGACCATCTGCTTCTCTCCCTCTCCCCCTTTTCTCCCTCTTCCACTCCTGCAGCCAATTGTTCTCTTTTGGTTCAAGTATCACCCTGAGTGCTGAGGATAGCTAGGTTGGTTCGAGCGTCCTGCAGAGGGTGGTTGCCGGGTGGATCCCAGTGGGGGTGCATGCAGGAGTCTGTCTCACTATCTTTCCTTCTCTCACATTAAAAAAAGGAAAAGAAAAAAAAGAAGGAAAATATCATCTATTACATGCTATAGACAAGAAGAAGAGCAGTTTTTATTTGTGGGATGTAAAGGTTTCCTAGGACTTGGAAATTGTTATGTAATAAAGTTGATATAAGATCAACTAGCTTTCATAATGAAAACCAGTGAATCATTGTGATGCACTGCTTATACTCAGTTTTGTAAGCAGAGGTCCCGCTTACAAAAGCACCAAGGATAACTTGGTGCTTATGACTTTTCCAGGCACCAAAATATTGTGATCCAAATATACACATGTCCATCTTTACTGTTTAAAAATAAAAGTGAAGTCATTGGGCAATGACCTGCTCTTCTTACATATTTCTGTTAGTCTGTTTATTTGGTTGCCCAGCAAACAATACAAAAAGTTTCCTCTAGTAAAGATGTCCTCATTTCCCATTCCCACAAAAATTCTCAGTGTCTTCCATTTGTCCTTACCACTTTCCTGCATCTGTTGGCAGAGGAAATTTAAGGTTGGTTGATGCCCCAGGCACAGAAGAAAATATTAGGCCCCTTACATTAGAAAAAAGTGTAAAGTTGGTGTTTTGCCAGGCCCTTTAGAAATTGGGGCCCCGGGCGCATGCCTGGTATGCCTGCCATTAAATGCTCCTCTGTCTGTTGGTAAAGATTAACAGAAAGCTAATTATAGTCAAATTCAATGAACATTTTGCAATCTTTTTCTTTATGTGACCATTTATCTGCCCTTGACATCTGTTAGTTCCAAACTGATATTTTATCCTTTTACTTGGCTTCTAAGATGTTTACCCATAAATATATCTGTATTTATTCTTGAACAGTAAGAAGTCTTTCAAAGACTTCAAAGTGGCTCTACTAGGTAAAGAGATCACAACTGGAAGAAGTCTATAAGTCGTACAGAGAATAATGGGTAGGCAGAGAAGCATAAGTCATATGCTTCAACATAAGTCCTCAGAAAAAGTCGTGGATGAATCAGAAGTAATCAAATTACCAGATGCAGAGTATAAAATAATGATGTTGGAATGCTTAAGGATCTCAAAGCTACAAGGGATGGACTTAATAAACACCTCAATAAAGAAATTATAAGCATCAAAAAGGACATGGAAATCATAAAGAAGAACCAGACAGAAATGTCAAACACAATATCAGAAATGAAGACTACACTAGAAGGAATTAAAAGCAGGCTGGATGAAGCGGAGGATTGAATCAGCAACATAGAGGACAAGATAAGTGAAAACACGGAAGCAGAAAAACAAAAAGAAAAGAGGATCAACAAGTCCCAGGAAACCCTAAGAGAGCTCTGTTACAACATTAAGAGAAACAATATCCACATAATACGGGTTCCTGAAGTGGAAGAGAAAGAACAAGGACTAGAGAATTCTTTGAAGAAATTATAGATGAAAATTTCCCTAAATTGATGCAGGAAAGAGTCACACAAGTTCAAGAAGCAGAGAGAACCCCATTAAAAAAGAAACCAAAGAGATCCACACAAGGACATACTGTGATCAAAATACCAAAGCTAAGAGATAAAGAATATTAAAAGCTGTAATAGAAAAACAGTCTATAACCTACAAAGGAATACCCATAAGGATGACATCCAACTTCTCAACAGAAACACTTGAGGCCAGAAGGGATTGGCAAGAAATATTCAAAGTAATACAGAACAAGAATCTACAACCAAGTCTTCTTTATCCAGCAAGACTATTGTTTAAAATTGAAGGAGAAATACAAAGCTTCACAGATAAAAAACAAAAACAAAAACAAAAACAAAAAACAACAACAAAAAAAACAAAGCTCAAGGAATTCATCATAACCAATGCTGTAAGTAATGTTAAAGGGCCTATTGTAGCCAGAAGAAAGTGGGAAAAATATGTATTTTTATAATAAAAGAGGAATATAGATATAATGAAAAAATGGCAATAAACAACTAAATATTAATAATAACCTTAAATATAAATAGATTAAATGCTCTAATCAAAAGACATAGGGTAGCTGAATGGATAAGAAAACAGGACCCATACATATGCTGTCTACAGGAGAGCCACCTCAAAACAAAAGATACACATAGACTAAATGTAAAAGGATGGAAAAAATATTTCATGCAAATGGAAATGAATAAAAAGCTGAGGTAGCAATAATTATATCTGACAAAATAGATGTTAAAACAAAGACTATAATGAGATAAAGAAGGTCACTATATAATGATAAAGGGAGCAATCCAACAGGGAGAGATAACCGTTATAAATATCTATGCACCTAATATAGGAGCACCTAAATACATCAAGCAGATATTTTTTTTTGTATTTTTCTGAAGCTGGAAACGGGGAGTCAGTCAGAGAGACTCCCGCATGCGCCCGACCAGGATCCAACCAGCATGCCCACTGGGGGGCGATGCTCTGCCCATCCGGGGAGTCGCTCTGTTGCGACCAGAGCCAGTCGAGCGCCTGAGGCAGAGGCCATGGAGCCATCCCCAGCACCCGGGCCATCTTTGCTCCAATGGAGCCTTGGCTGCGGGAGGGGAAGAGAGAGACAGAGAGGAAGGAGAGGGGGAGGAGTGGAGAAGCAGATGGACGCTTCTCCTGTGTGCCCTGGCCGGGAATCGAACCTGGGACTTCCGCATGCCAGGCCGATGCTCTACCACTGAGCAAACTGGCCAGGGCCTATAAAGCAGATTTTAATGGACATAAAGGGAGATATCAACAGCAATACTATAATAGTAGGGGATTTCAATACCCCACTAACATCAATGGATAGATCCTCAAGAAAGAAAGTTAACAAAGAAACAGCAGAATTAAGGGACTTACTAGATCAACTGGATTTAATAGATATCTTCAGAACCTTTCACCCTAAAGGGCATAAAACGAGTCTTAACAAATTTAAGATTTGAACCTTATCAAGCATCTTCTCTGACCACAATGGCATGAAACTAGAAATCAACTACAATAGGAAAACTGAAAAACACTCAAACACTTGGAAACTAAACAACATGTTATTAAACAACAAATGAGTCAACAGTGAGATCAAAGAAGAAATAAAACATTTTCTTGAAACAAATGAAAATGAGCATACAACTCAAAATCTGTGGGACACAGCAAAGCAGTCCTGAAAGGGAAGTTCATAGCATTACAGGCATACCTTAAGAAACTAGGAAAAGCTCAAATGAACAACTTAATTCTACAACTAAAAGAACTAGAAAAAGAACAGCAAGTAAAGCCTAGAGGAAGTAGAAGGAAGGAAGTAATAAAGATCAGAGCGGAAATAAATGACATAGAGACTAAAAAACAATAGAGAGGATCAGGGAAACCAAGAGCTAGTTCTTTGAAAAAGTAAACAAGATCTATGAATTTTTAGCCAGACTCCCCCAGAAAAAAAGAGAAAAGACTCAAATAAATAAAATTAGAAATGAGGGTGGAGAAGTAATAATGAACACAGCAGAAATACAAAGGATTGTAAGAAAATACTATGAAGAACTGTATGCCAAAAAATTAGACAACTTAGGTAAAATGGACGAATTCCTTGAAAAATATCTTTAAAACATCAATCTAGAAGATGATGAAACCTAATGAAGATGAAAACCTAAATGGACTGATTACAACCAATGAGATCAAAACAGTTCTCAAAAAACTCCCAAGAAACAAAAACCCTGGGCCAGATGGCTTCACAGGCGAATTCTACCAAACATTCAAAGCAGAACCTACTTCTATCCTTCTCTGCACCTAATATAGGAGCACCTAAATATATAAAGCAGATTTTGATGGACATAAAGGGAGAGATCAAGAGCAATACTATATAATACTAGGGGATTTCAATATCCCACTAACATCAATGGGGTATTGAAATGAATTTCAAAAAATTCAAGAGGAGGGAGAATTCCCAAGCTCCTTTTGAGGCAAGCATAATTTTGATTCCAAAGCCAGGCAAAGACAACACAAAGAAAGAAAACTATAGGCCAATATCCCTGATGAATTTAGATGCTAAAATTCTCAACAAAATATTAGCAAACTGGATCCAGCAATACATGAAAAAAATCATACATCATGATCAAATGGGATTTACTTTGGGGAGGCAAGGCTGGTACAATATTTGCAAATCAATCAATGTTATTCATCACATAAACAAAAGGAAGGATAAAAACCACATGATAATTTCATTAAGTACAGAAAAAGCATTTGATAAAATCCAGCACCCATTCATGATCAAAAGTCTCAGGGAACGTACCTCACCATGATAAAAGCCATCTATGACAAACCCACAGCCAACATCATACTCAATGGGCAAAAATTAAAAGCACTCCCCTTAAGATCAGAAGCAAGGCAGAGGTGCTCCCTTTCACCACTCTTATTCTAGAAGTCCTAGCCACAGCAGTCAGACAAGAAGAAGAAATAAAAGGCATCCAAATGGAAAAGAAGAAGTAAAACTATCATTATTTGCTGATGATATGATACTGTACATAGAAAACCTTAAAGTCAAAGTTAAAAACTACTGGACCGGCCCTGGCCGGTTGGCTCAGCGGTAGAGCGTCGGCCAGGAGTGCAGGAGTCCCGGGTTAGATTTTCGGCCAGGGCACACAGGAGAAGCGCCCATCTGCTTCTCCACCCCTCCCCCTCTCCTTCCTCTCTGTCTCTCTCTTCCCCTCCTGTAGCCGAGGCTCCATTGGAGCAAAGATGGCCCGGGCACTGGGGATGGCTTTGTGGCCTCTGCCTCAGGCACTAGAATGGCTCTGGTTGCAACAGAGCGATGCCCCAGATGGGCAGAACATCACCCCCTGGTGGGCATGCCGGGTGGATCTCGGTCGGGCACATGCGGGAGTCTGTCTGACTGCCTCCCCGTTTCCAGCTTCGGAAAAATGAAAAAAAGAAAATCCCCGTCACTATTGCAACAAAAAAAATAAAATACCTAGGAGTAAATTTAATCAAGGAGGTTAAAGACTTGTACTCGGAAAATTATAAAACATTGATAAAAGAAATTAAGGAAAATAGAAACAAGTGGAAGCATATACTGTGTTCATGGATAGGAAGAATAAGCATCATTAAAATGTCTGTATTACCAAAAGCAATTTATAAGTTCAATGCAGTTTTTATTAAAATACCAAGGACATACTTCAAAGATATAGAGAAATATTCCAAAAATTCATATGGAACCAAAAAAGAACACGAATAGCGTCAGCAATCCTGAAAAAGAAGAATAAAGTGGGAGGTATCACACTTGCGGACATCAAGTTATCCTACAAGGTCATTGTACTCAAAACAGCTTGGTACTGGCATAAGAACAGGCATATAGATCAATGGAACAGAACAGAGAACCCAGAAATAAACTCACTCTTTTATGAAGAGTTGATATTTGACAAGTGTGGTAATAGCATACAATGGAGTAAAGACAGTCTCTTTAACAAATGGTGTTGAGAAAATTGGACAGCTACCTGCAAAAAAATGAAACTAGACCACCAACTTACACCATTCACAGAAATAAACTCAAAATGGATAAAAGACTTAAATGTAAGTCATGAAACCATAAGCATCCTAGAGGAAAACATAGGCAATAACTCTCTGACATCAGTTGCAGCAATATATGTATTGCTGATGTATCTCCAGGTGCAAGAGAAATAAAGGACAGGATAAACAAGTGGGACTACATCAAACTAAAAAGCTTTAGCACAGCTAAAGACAATATGAACAAAATAAAAGACAAACCACACAATGGGAGAACATATTCAACAATACGTCTGATAAGGAGTTAATAACCAAAATTTATATAGAACTTGTAAAACTCAACACCAGAAAGTAAACTATGCAATCAAAAAATGGGCAAAAGAAATGAATAGACACTTCTTCACAGAGGACATACAGATGGCCAATAGGCATATGAAAATATGCTCAATATCAGTAATCATTAGAGAAATGAAGATCAAAACCACAATGAGATATCACCTCACACCAGTCAGAACGGCGCTAATCAACAAAACAACACAGAATACGTGCTGGCAAGAGTGTGGAGAAACGGGAACCCTCCTGCACTGCTGGTGGGAAAGCAGACTGGTGCAGCCACTGTGGAAAACAGTATGGAGATACCTCAAAAAATTAAAAATGGAACTGCCTTTTGACCCAGCCATCCCACTTTTGGGAATATATCCCCAGAACACCACATCAACAAATCAAAAGGAGAAATACTCCCCCATGTATAAGGCATCATTGTTTACAATAGCCAAGATCTGGAAACAGCCCAAGTGCCCATCAGTGGACGAGTGGATTAAAAAGCAGTTGTACATATACACAATGGAGTACTATGGGGCCATGAAAAAGAAGGAAATATTATTTTTTGCGACAACATGGATGGACCTGGAAACTATTATGTTAAGTGAAATAAGCCAGGCAGAGAAAGGAAAATATCATATGACCTCACTCATCTGAGTAATCTGACAAACAATATGAACTGAGGGGTGGAATAGAGGCAGAGGCGGGATCAAAGGATCCAGAAGAAAAGCGGACAGAGGGAAAGGGGATGATAGGGTGATAGGATGAGACGAGAGCAGAAAAGCAAATCCTGGAGGGAAGGGGGGAGGGTGTTACGAGGAGGGGGATAGGAGGGGATGTACTGGGGAACATGGGGGAGGAGAAGATGTATTCAGGGGACACTAGAATCTATGTAAACACAGTAAATTTTTAAAAATAATATGAGTTTTATGATAGGTATAGGAAATCCTTATAGTCAAGTCTTTGCCATTAACTACATGCCCGATCATGGAAAAAAGAAAGAAAGAAAGAAAAAAGGCTTTTAAAAAGTAGGTGGTGTTACCTCAAATACCATTCTTTCTTATATAATATCAGGTTTTCAAACTTTCACAGTTTTTTTATTTGTTCTTTTCAGTGAGGATACAAAGACGCCATATATTTTTCAGTGTTTAAAATCTTTTAATAGTAACTCCTCCTTTATGTCTCTTGTGCTATTGCTTTGCAATTTATATTTTGAAGAAATCGGGTTGTTTATCCTTAGTTTCCCACAGTCTGAATTATGTTGATTACATGCAATCTGTTTTAATTCTTTTTATTTTTTAATTTCCCGTATGTCTTGTGAAGTTGGTAAGTTAGATGGGAAATTTACTCAGCTTTAGGGTCAGTTATTTTGGCAAGAGTGGTGTCCATGACATGTGTCTTCTTCCTTTGGAAGCCCGTATTGTTCCTGGGTTTGCTTTGTGATATTAGCATCTGTTGATTCATGTTCATCGCCTTGATGCACAGATTCATTAGGGGAGAAGAGATGGTGCTATGCATCTTTACCATTTCTTCCTCACTTACCAGCTGGAATCCTTTTCCAGAGGAAAGCATCTCCCCTCTACTTGGTTCTGGGGTTTTTACAAGAAAAGCAATTTCTAAATACTGAACAGACTCCAGAGTGACATGATTTTGTTTGTTTCTTTATTGTTATGATTTCAAGGGTTTAAATTAATTTTAAGTATTTGGGTGTATTTAAGTTGTTACTCTTTTTGATGTTTAAGTGAGTCTATCTATGAATCTCTTCACATTAGTTTCTGAGTTGTTGTTTTTTTAAACATTCCCTATCTTTTTGATAGCATTCTCTTTTATTTAACATTTTAATTTGAAAAAAACTTCGAATTTACAGAATAATTACAAGGATTGTAAAAAGAGCTATCATATTCCTTTTGCTCACACACTCCAGCTTTTGACATTTTCCACATTTCTTTTATTATTTTCTCCTTCTCTGTATATAGATTTTTTTTCTTGAGCTGTTTGAGAATGGGTGTCATATGTTATGCCCCTTTACACTGTAATATTTCAGATTTAACCTCCTGAGATCAATAATATTTTCTTACATACCCATTCCACAGTTACTGAATTTAGGAAATTTAACACTGAAATAACACTTTTTTGTAATCTACAGTTCATCTGCCAGTTTTTTTCAGTTTCCCCAGTAATTTCCTTTATAGCAATTTTTAAGTTCTGGTAGAGGGTCCAGTCCAGTGTTAGGAAGTGCATTTAGCTTCCATGCTTTTTTTGTTTAATATGGGATTCTTTCTCAATGATACTATAATAATTGAAGAATACAGGCCATTTATTAAATTTTTTTTTTTATTTACAGAGACAGAGAGAGAGTCAAAGAGAGGGATAGATAGAGACAGAGACAGACAGGAATGGAGAGAGATGAGAAGCATCAATCATTAATTTTTTTGTTGCGACATCTTGGTTCGGGGTCCCCAAACTACGGCCCATGGGCCGCATGCAGCCCCCTGAGGCCATTTATCCAGCCCCCGCCGCACTTCCGGAAGGGACACCTCTTTCATTGGTGGTCAGTGAAAGGAGCACATTGACCATCTCATTAGCCAAAAGCAGACCAATAGTTCCCATTGAAATACTTGTCAGTTTGTTGATTTAAATTTACTTGTTCTTTATTTTAAATATTGTATTTGTTCCTGTTTTGTTTTTTTACTTTAAAATAAGATATGTGCAGTGTCCATAGGGATTTGTTCATAGTTTTTTTTTATACTCCGGCCCTCCAACGGTCTGAGGGACAGTGAACTGGCCCCCTGTGTAAAAAGTTTGGGGACCCCTGCCTTAGTTGTTCATTGATTGCTTTCTCATATGTGCCTTGACCATGGGGCTACAGCAGACGGAGTAACCCCATGCTCAAGCCAGTGACATTGGGTCCAAGCTGGTGAGCTTTGCTCAAACCAGATGAGTCCACACTCAAGCTGGCGACCTCAGGGTCTCAAACCTGGGTCCTCTGCATCCCAGTCCGATGCTCTATCCACTGCACCACCGTCTGGTCAGGCGCAGGCCATGTACTTTATAGAATTCTTTGAACTTAGGTTTCACTGATATTTCTTCATGATTATATTTAAATTTGGAAGTTTTGGCAGGAATATTGAATGGATATGACTCTTTTAATTTTGTGTCCCAGGATAGGGTCTCACTTGGACAGGTTCCATGCGCACTTGAGAAGATTGCCTATTCTGCTCCTGGTGGGTGTAGTGTTCTGTAAATATCCACCGATCAAGGTGGTAGTGTTGCTCAGGTGGACTATATGTTCAATCCTGAGAGAGGGATATTGAAATTTCTCCGAATTGTGGTTTGTCTGTTTCTCCTTGCAACTGTGTTTTTACTTCACGTATTTTATTAGGTACATAAACATTTAGGTCCTCTTGATTAATTAACTGCTTTGTCATTGTAAAATGGCCTTCTTTATCCTAGTATTTCTCTGATATTTATATAGCCAATCCGTCTTTTTTTTTGGCTAGTGTTGGCATGCTGTATCTTATTCCATACTTTTTGCTTTTAACCTATTTGAGTCTGTATATTTAAAGTGTATTTTTTTTTAGGCAGCTTATAGCTGAGTCTTCCATTTTTTTATAAAATAACAATTTCTAACAACACATTAAAAAAATAATACATCACAGTCAAGTGGGATTCATTCCATGAGTAGAAGGATGGTTCAACATACATAAATCGATCAATGTAATACACCACTTCAACAAGACAAAGGACAATAATTATATGATCCTATCTATAGATGCAAAAAAGGCATTCAATAAGATAACAACACCCATTTATGTTTGAAACACTCAGTAAAATGGGTATAGAAGTGGTAGGATTCAGCCAGTTCACACTGGTTTGGTAGAGCCAATACCTAACTTTTTGTTGAGTTCGGCCAGCCATTTGTGAAAATGGCACTCACAATTTCTGCTAGTGTTTAAAGAGCTAAAAATATTGTCAGAACAATTTCTGTGAGTTCAATAGAAGCAGAAAGGGGTTTTGCAAAGATGAACATAATATGGTCAGAGAAGAGAAGTTGCCTGTTTCTAAGATATCAAACACAATGACCATTAGTCTAATTGGCCTACCTAAAGGAATGGGATCCTACTCCTACAGTGAAAAGATGGTTAAGGATAAATCACACAGCCGTTGATGCTCGGATTAAAGCAAAGAAAATTGAAAATGAGGATGCGAATCAAGGAGCAATATGGAAACACCTTAAATAATAGTTTTATTGTTTTTTGTCAGGTTTTTAATATTTTTTCATTAATATTTTTAAAAATATTTTTATTCATTTTTTCTAGAGAAGAGACTGAAAGTGACAGAGAGAGAGAGAGAGTGAGAGAGAGAGAGAGAGAGAAAGGGGGGAGGAGAAAGCAACATCAACTCCCATATGTGCCTTAACCAGACAAGTGCAGGGTTTAGAACCGGCGACCTCAGTGTTCCAGGTCAACACTTTATCCACTGCGCCACCACGGGCCAGGCCATATTTTTTTATTAATATTTTAAAACTCTTCTTTACAATCTAGTTTTGTCTACCTCTTTTGTTGTTCTTATTTAAGTATTAAATGCATGAAATAATAAACTACCTTTCAGTATACCATTGTTTTTATACTTAAAATACTCATTAGGGCAGAGAACCGATTGTTAAATTATTTGGATCCCACCACTGTATAGCAGTAAAGTACCTCAGCATAATAAAGGCCATATATGACCACCATCCGCCAAGTTCATACTAAATGGGAAAAAGCTGAAGGCTGTTCTTCTAACAACAATATGCATTTTAAATATCGTTAGAAGCTTCTACAGCATCTTTGAAGATGCAAGAATTTTCTTCTTAGCTGTAAACTAATGGCATATTATATTAAGGGATTGTCAAATACTGAAGAAGTCTGAATTCTTGAAATAAGCCCCAGTTAGCTGTTATAATGATCTTTTCAGTCTGGTATTGGATTCCGTTTGATAATGTGTTATTTTGGATGTTTGTGTTGATATTGGCATGTAATTTTATTGATTGATTGAGCAGTCTTCTAATCCTTACCACTCCGTGCCTTCTGGGCTAATTTAACTCAGAAGGTTACTGCTTCTACTGATGATTTATAAGGTCACTTGCCTTGCCCTTGGAATAACCTGGATGTCCTGCTTGACTTTCTGTCAATCAGCTTCACTTCCGCCATTTCAGGGAATTCCAGCTGTGGGGCCTACAGTTGGAGCTCTGTCCGTGGGTATAGACCCTTTGTTGATATAGCCTTTGTAAATAATAGGAGAATGGAACATATTTACTGAGCACTTCACTTCTGAAATGCAAGTTAGAAGCCTGCAGTTCTTAAAACTTCTGCTCATCACAGCACTGAAAACCTATTTCTGCTGGTCTCTCATGAGGTTTTCCTGTTCCCAGTTCCTCTTTGTTGGCTCTCTCGGGTTTCCCTGGAGGACATCATTCACTGTTGTAAAGAAACTATTTTACTATTAAGTAAGTTGCCTTGCATTTCTTTAAATACTTTTCGAGTGTTCTTAGGCTTACATGATAGTTTGACTTGGTATACGTGATATAGTTGGTTCTAGGTTCAAATTCGTTTTGCTCTTAAAAGTTGTAGGCAGTTCTCCATGAGAAACAATGTCACTTATAAAGTATCTAATGAAATTTTTCCCCTCTGTAACACTTTTGGATATTTATCTTCCCCTTTTGAATATTTTTATCAGGAAATTTCTGGATCTCTGTGTTTTTTCCCCAGTATTATTCTTTGCTTATTAGATGTCCCTCCCTTTTAAAAAATGTTTACTTTATTGATTTTAGAGAGAGAGAGCGAGATAGAGACAGGAACACCTATCTGATCCTGTATGTGCCCTGACCGGAGATCAAACCGGCACCCTCTACACTTCAGGAGAATGCTGGAATCACAGGGGCTATCTGACCAGCTGGCCCCTTTGATGTGAAGGCTTACAGGAGCCCTCAGCTCAGGTATTATTTTCGGTTCTGCCTTTGCTATTTCCTGTTGTTCTTCTTCCACGTTCTGTGTTTCTGAAAATGTTGAAGCTGTTGGATCTGGCTTTCTTATTAAAGTTTCTTTTATCATTTCAATTTCTTATTTACTGAGAGCCTTCCTCAATTATGTATTCTGTATCTCATTTGTTATTCATGCTTCTTAGTTGAGGACTTCTTTTAAATTCAACAATCTAGTCTTTAATTTCTAAGTATTACTGGTGGCATTTTCTTAGCAGAATGTTCTCATTTTATGAAACAATATCCTGCTTAATTTATTAAAAACTATAAGTCAATAATGTTATGTAAGTTGTTTCCTTTATGAATTTGGTTCTGTTGTTGTTGGGTTGTCATCTGATTCTTATCTTTTATATATGCTGTTTTCTTTCTTTTTTTTTGACAGAGATAAAGGGGGGAACAGAAAGGGACAGACAGGAAGGGAGAGAGATGAGAAGCATTGGTTTTTTGGTGCAGCACTTTAGTTGTTCATTGGTTGCTTTCTGATATGTGCCTTGACCGGGGGGAGGGGAGCTGGCTACAGCAGAGCAAATGACCCCTTGCTCAAGCCAGCAACCTTTGGGCTCAAGCCAGTGACCCTGCACTCAAGCTGGTAAGCCTGTGCTCAAGCCAGCGACCTTGGGGTTTCAAACCTGAGTCCTCTGTGTCCCAGTCAGACGTTCTATCCATTGTTCCACTGCCTGGTCAGGCTATTTATGCTGTTTTCTTCAGCTGATTCTTGATATTTCTTGTTTTTTAGTGAGAGAGAGAGGAAGAGAGAGATAGAGAGATGAGAAACATCAATTTGTAGTTGCGTCACTTTGGTTAGTTCGTAGAATGCTTCTCATATGTGCCTTGACCAGGGACTCAAGCCGAGCCAGTAACCCCTTCCTCAAGTCAGAAAGCTTGAGCTCAAGCCAGCGACCATGGGTCATGTCAATGATTCCATGCTCAAGTGCCAGCAACCTCAGCGTTTCGAACCTGGGACCTCAGTGTCTCAGCTCGATGTTCTATATACTGCAACACCACTGGTAAGGCTGGTTCCTGACTTTTTTCATTTCAATTTTTGAGAAACTAATTGCTAATGCTAAAGTGAATGTACTCAACTAATGAGCCCATTTTGCTCATCTTTCCTTCGTAGAGGTGAGAGCTGTAGAAGTGAATAAGTAGGTGTGTGTAATTAGCTAGGTATCAGTTCATTTTTCTCCCCAACATTTTTATTGTGGTTAAATGTACATAACACAGAATTTTCTATCTTAAACCGTATATTAAATATACGGTTCAGTGGTATTAAGTACATTTGTATTGTTGTGCAACCATTACCACAATTCATGTCCAGCAAGCTTCCCAACTTGTAAAACTGAAACTCTGTTCCTATTAAACACTAACTCCCCATTTCTTCTCAGTCCCCAGGAGTCTCCCCTGTGCCCTCTGTCTCTATGAATTTGACCAAGTACCTAGTGTAAATGGAATCATACAGTATTTGTTATTTTGTGCCTGGCTTATTTTCTTAGCATAATGTCCTTAAAGTCCATTCATATTGTAGCATGCGTCAGAACTTCCTTGTTTTTTCAAGCTGAATAATATTCCATTGTGTGTATGTATCACATTTTGCTTTTTCATTCATCTGTCAGTGGATAATTGGGTTACTTCGCAGCCCCCTTGTTCTAGAACGTAATGAAGCCTTGGTTGGTTCCCATGGTTGTGTCAGCCAGTAGGGAGAATAGGTCCTATGATTTGCACTGTACAAAGTACTAGCTGCCAAGCACACATTGAAACACACTGTTTAAAGTTAAATAGATTTGAATGAGTTCTAAAATTCAGAACCTCAGTTGCAGTGGCCACATGTCAAGTGCTCAGTAACCACATGTGGCCTGTGTCCCCTGTACTGAAAGGTGCAGATCTAGCACACTCCACCACAGAGAGTTCTGCACGGGGCTGTACTTCAGGGTAATTGCTCTGGGAATTGTATGGGGTAGAGAGGTGGAAAAGGGAGGAAGAGGAGAAAGAGAAGGAAGGAGTGGGAAGGTGTTTGTGCTCCCTGAATTGAGTCTGAGGGGCCACAGATCACAGGAACATCTTTCCCCAAACAGCATAAACTGCTGGGAATGCATTCTGCCCAGAGGGTGGCAGACTTCAGGGCCTCACCTGGGGACATCTGTCAGCAGCCCAGGAGGGAGGGGACACCAGGGCCAAGCTGGCCTTGCAGCAGCTCTCAGGCTCACCTCCTGCTTCTCTGAGCCTGTGCTGGACAGAGCCGTCCAGACAGCGCCCTCTCCTGGCTCCTCACGTCGGCTTCAAGCAAACACGTGCAGGCAGGGAATCCTGGGCTCAGGTCTGATAACCCTCAGCATGTACAGCTGGGCCCCTGCAGCAACATTGTCACTGCATTAAGGACAAGTGGCTATGTCACTCTCCTGGAGCACATCAGGAAAGAATTCTGAATGCCAGTGCCAATTGGAAGGAAACCATTCCTGGAAGAAAAACACGGTTCCGACAGTGAGGTCCGGGCATGTCTCCCTCACACCCTGCCCCCTGCCAGATTTTCTGATGCAGCCTCCCAGGGGGCCTCCAGCATCCACTCTCACCCTACATTCCACTCAACTTGATTCAGCCATACTGGGTTTTCCCAAATGCCAGTCTGATGCACTTGCGATCTTTCAAAAACCTCCCACTGTCCTGCCCCTGCTCCATCTTCTACCACTGTCCCCTCCCAAGCATGAGCTTCCTCTGTGGGTGGCACACACCAGAATGTCACCTGGAGGCCTTCACACAGTGTGCCTCTGCCCAGACAGTCTGTCCTCACCCTTCATTGCTGCAATTACCAGACTCATCTTCAAGTCTCAGCTCAGATAGCCCGGCCCCCTGGAACCATCTCTGACCCTGAGGACCCAGTCAGCATGCTTTGTCCTGTCTAAGGTTCCCCAAAACAAAGCCTGGGGCAAGGATGAGTACACGTGCTTTAGTGGGAGGTAATGCAGGGATGCTTGTGAGGGAGGGGGGGAGTGACACAGGGCAGGAAAGGAGCCAGGATAAAGGACAATACCAGGAAGGTGACCACTGTGGGCAGCCAGGGCTCAGTCCTGCTGGGACCTCCAGGAGACAGTAGAGAAGCAGTGGGGGAAGAGGCTGGATGTTTATCCACACCTGCCACTGTCACTGCCTGGGGCTGTTCCTGGGGTGTCGCTCCCCAACACTTCCAGCCACATTATGTTGGGTTTGCATGAGACCAGGCCCTGTCTACCTCTCTCACCAGAAGCAGTGAATGAGGTTGTGTGAATTGTGCATGGGTCACACTCTCTGAGCCTGGGTTTGTGGATTTGCTCCAGGACCTCAAGGAAGTAGGTCTGGAGTCCAAATATGAGGTGACCAAAATCTGCTAACAGCTGAATCTCCTCAGAAAGCCCAACCCTGAGCCATTGGTGCCAGGGAAGGAGGACATGGGCCAGAGCCGTGGGCAAACACAGCCTTGGCCAGTCTCAGGTGGGTGAGCCTGATAGCCAGGCTTCCCAGCCCTGGTCTCTGCCCCCCACACAGTGCTCTGAGGGGACTGAGGTCCCCTCCTGGGCAAGAGGCAACACTCCCTTAGGAAGCCCAGTTTGGTACTTGGGTTGGGTTTTGGTGGTGTGTGTCGTGGGTGCCCAGTCCATGGTGATTTTGGGACCCTGGACTAATCACCATGTTAAAACCAGCATAGTCCCCGGAAAAATATGCATGAACGGCCACCTCAGGTCAGTTAGGGAGCTCTGGGGACTTGGCCCTCTTCAACTCTCCCAGATCCACCCTCTATGGAAGAACGCTGTCCTGTTGGGTGTCTGGCCCAGGGCCCTGCTTCCAGCTGACTGTGCCCAGGATGCACAGCTGCTCTCTGGCCCCAGAAAGCAGTCGGCAACCTCCTTCCTCCTGCTGGAGAAAGGGACCCACAGGCACTTTATTACAGGGGTGCCCAAGTCTCAGAGCAAACACCTGAGGGAGAGATCTGTATTGTCCTCGCTCCCTTAGAGGGCTGCCAGGCACTGTGAGTTCATTACCATAGTGAACAGTTGGTCAAGGTAAGGTTACCAGGCCACAGTCAGACACGGGTGCTGTGTGTTACCTCAGGCTGCTCTTGGTTGCCCGCATGTGGGAATGATTGGAACTCGTCACAGATGGCCTATCTCACGAAACTAGAGTGTGTGGTCCCAGGCCCAGGCCACCCCAGCCCCAGCTCAGACCCTGTTCAGGTGAGGGCCCCAGGCAGCAAAAGATAACGAGACTCCAGCTGTCTGTTCATTACTTTCTCCACCAGTAAGCTGCTCCATATCTGGCTTCTATCGGCCTTCTTGATGTAAAGGATCTTGGCTCGATCAGTTCAGTTCCTTGGTCCAGAATAATTGTGCTGTGTGTTGTGGTCTCTCCTCAGACCTTCATGGGCTCACAGCCAGAATCATGCACACCCACCCAAGATAAATGGACACACAGACACACCCCACCAAGGACACCGCTACAGGATTATGCTGCTGCAGACACACTCATAGAAACACACTTATACCACAGAACATAGGTCTTTACAATACAGACAAATCAAACCCAAGGTGTAAGAGAGCTGAAGTCAGGAACGTG
This sequence comes from Saccopteryx leptura, assembly GCF_036850995.1. NCBI lineage: Eukaryota > Metazoa > Chordata > Mammalia > Chiroptera > Emballonuridae > Saccopteryx > Saccopteryx leptura. The sequence continues at coordinate 164,969 of NW_027095741.1, forward strand.
TACAAACCCAAACACACAGCTAAACACTGACAGGCACAGCCCTGAATCTCCCACCGACCCTGTGCACCTCCGTGACCTCGTACCTCGTACAAGACCCCCTGTCCCTCCCCATGGCCCCATTTTGGCCTCCAGTCCCACCAGGAGCCCTTAGCAGGAAAGGTGGTGGTGGGCTGTTCAAGACAGACACTCAGAGGGGATGGAGCCGGGGTGCCAGCGGCTTGGAGTCACCTTCCTTCTGGGTGGCGCGGTGCTCAGTCTCATCGCAGCTCAGGAGCCAGAGTGAAGCCCCTGAGCTTCCAACAACGTGGGTGCAATTGAAGAATTTAAATATATACTCACAGCAGCCTGTATTTGAAAAGTCGTTAACCAAAAGGTTTTTTAAAATTCCCAAAACCGAATAAAAACAACTAAGGAAGAAATCCTGTAGATTATAATATACAAGGAATGGAAAACAGTGCATATAAAAATGAAACGTGGTTAATAACAGGGTATCTGGCATGAAAACACTGTATTAGTTTAGCTATGTGGAATAATACATAAGATATAACTTTAAGAAAACTTGAAAGAAGAGAAAAATGTGGATGAAATTTCTACTGAAACTAGCTTTGGACATGTGAGTGGGAAATTGCAGGAAAGAAAATACTAGAGGCGAGAGCAAAATGACATTGTGAATAATTCTCTTTTCCTGTATTTTTGTATAAAGGCAAACAAAAATGAAGTTACAACACTTAGGTGTACTGCAATCAAAATGTACCTAGTCACAGAGAATAAATTTCTTCCTCAAGCTTTTAAGAGCTTGTTTGTAAAAGCAGAACTAGTCAGGTTTAATAGAATATGGCTTTAAGGACACACTCGCTAATTTGTTATTTCCGAAAAGTCCAACTTTAAAATTCTATTTCAGTTCACTAATAAGGAAACATTGCTGAGGAGCTGTGTGTGCAGAGCAGAGGAAGCTCGGGGTTCTGCAGGACCTGATGTGCAGTGTGAGAAAATAACGGAGAGGTGAACTCTGGGAAAGAGCTCGGTGAAACTGGGTGGCAGAAAGAGCTGAACCCTTGGAGACGGAGCGGAGCTGGTCAGAGGCAGGAGGAGGCAAGTCACAAAAGCCAAAGGAAGGTCCAGGCAGTGTGTGAAGGAGCCTCGAAGGTGAGCCAGCGTCCGGTACTGAGTCTTGGAAAGGGACACCGAGGACATCCTGTGGGCAGCAGCGATTCCTGAAGAGGTTCTACCTGCGGGAGAGCATCGGAGGGTGGATCTCAGCTCCCGGAAACCAAGAGTTTGAGTCAGGGGATCCCCCGTGATGGATTTCTCATGATATATATCAACATAAATTACTAGACTCTGAGTTATCACTGAAAGTATCTTGGGCTTATTAAGTGTTTTTGCTGGAGGCAATTAGGGAGTTAATCAGTCTTTCTGATTTGTTTTAATCCTCTATGTAAAAGTCTAGAAGTGGTGACAGTTTTGGTCTAAAATAAGCTAGTTCTCCGCTGCCAGAAAAATGTTTCGCTAGTCTTCCTTTTTTCTCCCCAGTCTCCTAAGTTTCATGGTCAATTTTAAACCACGTGCTAACTCATTAAACACAAATTTAACAAACATTTAAATTGGTTTCTTGAAGCTGACCCTGATTTTAGTTTGGGCCTTAGGACCTAACATTGAACTAAAAGGAAATTACAGACTACCTGTTTTGGCAGTTATGGGTAAAAATGTAAGTCTGGCTGTGCATTGGCCGGGTAGCTAAATGGATACAGTGTCGGCTTGCTTGCAGAGGTCATGGGTCTGATCCGTAGTCATGGCACATAGGAGAAAAAGTCTGCATTCACTTTCTAATCGTTTGTAAACTAAAGGCCAGGGCAGGAGTTATCGGGCTTACCTGGTCTTCAAACCTGAGCATCCAGGGGAAGGGGCGCCAGTCACAGGGTGTGTCTTCTAACATGAATTCACCCAGCAGGCTGGCACCTATTAAGTCTGAGAGTTCTTCTGGGTCCAAAAGAAAGTATCATTCTGGACCATGAGCACCCCAGGCTGTGGTCAGGGAGGCCAGCCCAGGATGTACCCCATTGGGGCAGTCAGGCAGCCCAGGTTGTTTGTGAGTGTTCAGGGCTCTGCCTCCCCACACTCAGTGGGCACTCCCAAGACTCACCTTCCTAGGAGGCCTTGCAGAGGGATGTGGCCATCCAGTCTTGAGCTGCCTGACCCAGCAGGGCTGACAGAAGTGTTTCAGTGGGGATTCCCCCACTTCTGGCCCGTTGGGCCTTTCTTCTCTTCTCTTAGTGCAGGGAGATGGGAGTATCTCTGACCACCCTGCATTCTGCAGGGAAGGGAGGAAGGAGGGTGTGGAGATCACGAGCCCTCAGACAGGCCCCTCCAGAGAGCCATGACCTCCAGCTGCTCTTTCTCCCACATCCCCAGAAGCTCAGGGCTGCCCCCAGGAAGGCTGCAGGAATGTGGTCCTCACGGGCTGGATACTGAGGGCCAGCCAAACTGCAGAGCTCAACAACTGCCCTCTGAGTGCCCTGGCCCCGGAGACCAGGGTGACTTGCCCCAGAGGTATCCCTGCCTTCCCAGCTTCCAAGCTCCAGAACCTTACAGCAGGTTTTCGCCTCTCCTCTCACTGCCACGTCCCCCATGCAGAGTCTTTGCTTTGCCAGATGGCCCTGGTCACTGTCTACTGGGGTGCTGGTTAGGGGAGTGGGGCGTGTCCCAGGCACAGTGTAAGTCTCCTCTTCTGAATGAGGGGACTGTGCTTGGCCACATGGAGGGCAAGGGTTCTGCAGGGAAACATATCCTGAGTTTATCAGCCCAGCTCCCCATTTCTATTATTATTATTATTATTATTATTATTATTATTATTATTTGTATTTTTCTGTAACTGGAGATGGGGAGAGACAGTCAGACAGACTCCCGCATGCGCCCGATCGGGATCCACCCAGCATGCCCACCAGGGGGCGACGCGCTGCCCAGCAGGGGGCGATGCTCTGCCCCTCCACAGCGTCACTTTTTTGCGACCAGAGCCACTCTAGCGCTTGGGGCAGAGGCCAAGGAGCCATCCCCAGTGCCCGGGCCATCCTTGCTCCAATGGAGCCTTGCTGTGGGAGGGGAAGAGAGAGACAGAGAGGAAGGAGAGGGGAGGGGTGGAGAAGCAGATGGGCGCTTCTCCTGTGTGCCCTGGCCGGGAATCAAAGCCGGGACTTCTGCACGCCAGGCCGACGCTCTACCACTGAGCCAACCGGCCAGGGCCTCAGCTCCCCATTTCTAATTGAGCTTAGAAGGCCTGTGGGGGCCTAAGAGTGGGCATACAGGAGCTTGTTACAATTTCTTTAGCCTGTGGACTAAGCCCCAGGAGGGGCATCCCCTGGGTGACATGGGCCTGATGCCCAGATGGCTGAGAACTTGCTACAGAGGTGGGGCTTCTTGGGTCCCCGGAGGGCCCACCAGGATTACCTGGAGCTTCTCTCTGCCATGTTCTCATCCCTGTTCCTGGTAGGTGCCCAACACGCTGATCTTCGAGAGAGCTTTGTGAGCAGTGGCAGGGGCTCCTTGTCCTGGGCACAGTTTGCAGGCTGTCTCAGGACAGGGATTTTGGTGGGAAAAGGGGTGGAGGGGCGGGTGCTCCATCGCCCCAGGGGTCTGGAGGCCACAGAAGGGCCTGAAGGGGGCTGTGGGCTAGAGGAGGAGTGATGGGCAGGGCCAGGGTGGAGGAGAGGAGAGGAAGCAGGACTGGGGGGCAAGGGGTTCATGGGCAGCCTAGTGGTTCTGTGGAGGCTGCGGGGCTTGTAGCATTTCATGGGAGTAGGGGGCCTGCTGGGGAGAAGTGGGAACTTGGTTTGGTGAGGTGGGGGAGCTTGAGGAGGACGAGGCCGAGGGCCCAGTTTGGGGTCCTGCGGACGGATGTGGGGGAGAGCAGCTGAGGAGGAAGGGGCATGGGGAGTGGGAGGGGGAGGAGGATTTTTGGTGATAGTAGGAAATCTGAAACCAGCTGAGGAGGAAGGGGCATGGGGAGTGGGAGGGGGACGGGGTTTTCCGGAGGCAGAAGAAAAGCGGAAAGGCTTCTTCATCCTTGTGAACATTCGCACAGAGTGAGACAAGATCCACCCATGGGGTCTGGCATCTGCCTCTGCCCTTGTGACCTCATAAACAGAATTCTAGAGAGAGTCCAGGAAGCCTGTCTGAAGCACATCTGTGTGCACTGTGGGGCTAGCAAACCAAGGTCTTTCTGTATTCAGTGCACTTTCCTTTCATATGGATTTGTGTTAGTTTCAGGTGTAGGGCGCAGTGGTTAGACAACCGTACACTTTACAGAGTGTTCACCAGATATTTCCAGTAGCCACCTGGCAGCGTGCATGGTTATTACAATATTGTTGACTGTATTTTCTGTAATTTACTTTATATCCCTGGGACTATTCTGTAACTCTGATTCTGATTCTCAATCCCTTCACTTTTTAATTCAGTCACTCTAAACTAGGGGTCCCTATACGTTTTACACAGGGGCCCAGTTCACTGTCCCTCAGACCGTTGGAGGGACAGAGTATAAAAAAAAACTATGAACAAATCCCTGTGCACATTGCACATATCTTCTTTTAAAGTAAAAAAACAAGACAGGAACAAAGGCAATATTTAAAATAAAGAACAAGTAAATTTAAATCAACAAACTGAGTATTTTAATGGGAACTATGGGCCTGCTTTTGGCTAATGAGATGGTCAATGTGCTCCTCTCACTGACCACCAATGAAAGAGGTGCCCCTTCCGGAAGTGCAGTGAGGGCCGGATAAATGGCCTCAGGGGGCCGCATGCGGCCTGCGGGCTGTAGTTTGGGGACCCCTGCTCTAAACCCTGCCCCCTCTGACAACCATCAGTGTGCTGTCTGTATCTGTGAGTCTGATTCTGTTTTGTTTGTTCGTTGATATTGCACTTTGGATTCCACATAAAAGTGAAATCACATGTTACTTGTCTTTCTCTGACTGACTTATTTCCCTAAGCGTAATTACCTCTATGTCCATCGAATCTGTCACAAATGGTAAGATTTCATATTTTTGGAGAATAATGTTCCAAAGTATGTATGTACCGCCCTTAAATTTTTTTTAAACTGAGAAGTGGGGAGACAATGAGACAGACTCTTGCATGCACCCTGACTGGGATCTCCCAGCAACCCTAGTCTGGTGCCGATGCTTGAATCAACCAAGCTATCCTCAGTGCCTGAGTGATGCTCTGACCAATCGAGCCACTGGCTGCAAGAGGGAAAAAGAGAGAGGAGGAGGGAGAAAGGAGAGAAGCAGAAAATCACTTCTCATGTGTGCTCTGAGTGGGGATCGAGCCCAGGATGCTTCACTCTGGGTTGAAGCCTTATCCATTGAGCCAGCTGGCCAGGGTAACCCTGAACATGTTTTATTTTATTTCGTTTTTGTTTCTGTATTTATTTTTAATTTAGAAAATTAACAGGGTGACATCAATCAACAAGAATACATAGATTTCAGGTGAACATGTCCACAGCATTTGAACTGTCAGTTATGTTGTATGCCCGTCACCCAAAATCAAATCATTTTCCATCATCTTATATTTATCTCTCTTTCTACCCTTCCGACAATCCCCTCCCTCCTCCTCCTGGTAACCATTGCTCTTTTATCTATGTCCGTGAGTCTCAGTTTTATATCCCACCTATCTGTGAAATCATATAGTTTTTAGCTTCTTCTGATTTACTTATTTCCCTCGGTATTATGTTCTCAAGGTCCATCCACATTGTCATAACAGTCACTGTGTCATCATGTCTTATGGCTGAGTAGTATTCCATTGTATGTATGTACCACATCTTCTTTATCCAATCTTCTATTGAGGGACACTTTGGTTCTTTCCATGTCTTGGCCACTGTGAACAATGCTGTGATGAACATGGGGGTGCATGTGTCTTCATGTCCTAATGTTTTTGAGTTTTGGGGGTATATACCCAGTGGAGGGATTGCTGGGTCATATGGTAGCTCTACTCTTAACTTTTTGAAGAACCACCATTCTTTCTTCCATAATGGTTGTACTAATTTGCATTTCAACCTGAAGTGAATGAGGGTTCTTTTTTCTCCACACCTCCCCAACACTTGTTATTACCTGTCTTGTTGATAATAGCTAATCTAACTGGTGTGGTGGTATCTCATTGTAGTTTGAATTAGCATTTCTCAAATACCTAGTGAAGATGTGCATTTTCTCATATATATCTGTAGGCCATTTGTATGTCTTCTTGGGAGAAGTATCTGTTCAGGTCCTCTTCCCATGTTTTTAGTTGGATTTCCTGTGTGTTACTGAGCTCTTTATTCTTTATATATTTTGGATATGAAACTTTTATTGGAGTTGTTTGCAAATCTCACCTCCCATTTAGTTGGCTGTTGGTTTGTTGTCTGTTTCTTTTGCTGTGCAGCAGCTTTTTAGTTTGATGTATTCCCATTCATTTATTTTTGCCTTTAATTCCCTTGCCTTTGGGGTCAAATTTATAAATTGATCTCTATGGCCAAGGTCCCTGAGTTTAGTACCTATGTTTATTTTTAGTACTTTATTGTTTCAGGTCTTATATTTGGATCTTTGATCCATTTTGAATTAATTTTTGTGCATGGGGACAAACTGCTTATGGGTCTATTTATGTTTTCCACTTAACTTTCTCTTTTTTTTTTCTTTTAGATTTTATTGCTTTTTAGAGAGAAGAGAGATACAGAGATAAAGGGAGGTAGGGAGGAGGCAGAAGCATCAACTCTTAGTTGCTTCCATATGTGCCTTGACCAGGCAAGCCCAGGGTTTGGAACCGGTGGCCTCAGCATTCTAGGTCAGATGCTTGATCCACTGTGCCACCACAGGTCAGGCAGATTTTCCACTTCTTTGTGACTCAGTCCAGGAAGATTGTGTAGTTCTAGGAGTTTATCCTTTACTTCTAGATCAGGGGTCCCCAAACTTTTTACACAGGGGGCCAGTTCACTGTCCCTCAGACCGTTGGAGGGCCGGACTATAAAAAAAACTATGAACAAATCCCTATGCACACTGCACATATCTTATTTTAAAGTAAAAAAAAACAAAACAGGAACAAATCCAAATTTAAAATAAAGAACAAGTAAATTTAAATCAACAAACTGACCAGTATTTCAATGAGAACTATGCTCCTCTCATTGACCACCAATGAAAGAGGTGCCCCTTCCGGAAGTGCGGCGGGGGCCGAATAAATGGCCTCAGGGGGCTGCATGTGGCCCATGGGCCGTAGTTTGGGGACCCCTGTTCTAGATTGTTGAATCGGGTGGCATATTAGTTTTCATAGTATTCTACAGTAATTGTGTGTGTATCTATAATGTCTGTAGCAATGTCTCCTCTTTCATTTTTGATTTTCTGTATATGAGTCCTTCCTCTTTTTTGATAGTAAGTTTAGCCAGGTGTTTATCAGTTTTATTTATCTTTTCAAAGAACCAGTTCTTTCTTGTATTAATTTTTACTTTAGTTTTTCTTTTCTCTATTTCATTTCTTTCCAAGTCACTGAGGTCTCTGGGAGCTGGCTTGGCTCTGTGGGAAGGCAGGGCAACCGGTTCCAACCCTCTAGGTGCTCGATCTCCACACTGCACTGTGATGAGTGGCCGCCCCACCTGGTGAGCCGGTGTGAGCCTTAAGCACACCTGAGACCTACTGAGAGCTCAAGGTGACAATGAGGCAACCAGGGAACCCAGAGTCATCATCCTCATGGTAAAAAAGCTTGAAAGGCAAGAAGCTGAGCAGTATTCCTAAAGCAAATCCTACAATCAGGGCCAGAGGAGATTCTGGAAGGTCATGAAACCTTGATTGGGTCCCAGGGTAGTGTCAGCCAGTAGGGAGAATAGGTCAAGGGCAGCAGCCACAAGCCTATGGTCTGCGCTGTCCAGTGTGTTAGCTGCCATACATACATTTAAACACACAGTTTAATGATAGATAGAGTTGAACAAATACTAAAATTCAGAACCTCAGTTGCAGTGACCACATGTGGCCTGTGTCCCCTGTACTGAAAGGTGCAGATCCAGCACACTCCACCACAGAGAGTTCTGCACGGGGCTGTACTTCAGGGTAATTGCTCTGGGAATTGTATGGGTAGAGAGGTGGAAAAGGGAGGAAGAGAAGAAAGAGAAAGAAGGGGTGGGAAGGTGTATCTTTGTGCTCCCTGAATTGAGTCTGAGGGGCCACAGATCACAGGAACATCTTTTCCCAAACAGCATAAACTGCTGGGAACGCATTCTGCCCAGAGGGTGGCAGACTTCAGGGCCTCACCTGGGGACATCTGTCAGCAGCCCCAGGGGGGAGAGGAAACCAGGGCCAAGCTGGCCCTGCAGCAGCTCTCAGGCTCACCTCCTGCTTCTCTGAGCCTGTGCTGGACAGAGCCGTCCAGACAGCGCCCTCTCCTGGCTCCTCACGTCGGCTTCAAGCAAACACGTGCAGGCAGGGAATCCTGGTCTCAGGTCTGATAACCCTCAGCATGTACAGCTGGACCCCTGTAGCAACATTGTTGCTGTATTAGGGACAAGTGGCTATGTCACTCTCCTAGAGCACATCAGGAAAGAATTCTGAATGCCAGGGGCGAATTGGAAGGAAACCATTCCTTGAAGAAAAACACGGTTCCCGATAGTGAGGTCTGGGCATGTCTCCCTCACACACCCCACCCCCCCACCAGATTTTCTGATGCAGCCTCCCAAAGGCCTCGAGCATCCACTCTCACCCTCCATTCTACTCAACTTGATTCAGCCATACTGGGTTTTCCCAAATGCCAGTCTGATGCACTTGCAATCTTTTAAAAACCTCCCACTGTCCTGCCCCTGCTCCATCTTCTACCACTGTCCCCTCCCAAGCATGAGCTTCCTCTGGGTGGCACACACCAGAATGTCACCTGGAGGCCTTCACACAGTGTGTCTCTGCTCAGACAGTCTACTGCAATTACCGGATTCATCTTCAAGTCTCAGCTCAGATAGCCCGGCCCCCTGGAACCATCTCTGACCCTGAGGACCCAGTCAGCATGCTTTGTCCTGTCTAAGGTTCCCCAAAACAAAGCCTGGGGCAAGGATGAGTACACGTGCTTTAGTAGGAGGTAATCCAGGGAGGCTTGTGACGAAGTGGGGGAGTGACACAGGACAGGAAAGGAGCCAGGACAGAGGACAATACCAGGACGGTGACCACTGTGGGCAGCCAGGGTTCAGTCCTGCTGGGACCTCCAGGAGACAGTAGAGAAGCAGCGGGGGAAGAGGCTGGGTGTTTATCCACACCTGCCACCGTCAGTGTCGCTCCCCAACACTTCCAGCCTGTCCCTGCACAGACTCCCACAACCAAAGATCAACCCAGTCAGAGGTTGCTGGTCCCTGGGGCACCATAGGAATGTGGGCAGGGTGTGACATGGTTGATGTCCCATGTACTCCCGCCCTGATGCTCATGTGTACTTCACTTTTTCTTTCTTGCATTTTCTTATTAGTTACACCAGTTAACAAATTACAGATTTTAGGTACCAATTCTACAACACATCTCTGTACACTGTATTGTGTGTTCACTGCCCCCAAAGTTAAGTTCATCCATCACAGTTTATGCCCTCATACCCACTCTCAGCAATCACCACACTGTTGGGGTGCATCCATGAGGTATTTTTTTAGGTCCTTTTCTGTTCCATCCCTTCACCTTACTCTCCCAACCCTGACCCCACCTCCCCTCCGTTTCCCATAGCTGTCAGCCTGCTCTCTATGTGTCTTTCTCTGTTTTACTTGCTAGTTCATATTGTTCATTAGATTCAACATATAAATGAAATCATATATTCCTTGTCTTTCTCTGACTGGCTTATTTCATTCAGCACAATGCTCCTCAAGTCCATCCATGCTGCTGCAAAAGGTAACATTTCCTTCTGTTTTGTGGCCGCGTACTATTCCATTGTGTCAATGTACCACAGCTTTTTGTTCCACTCATCTGCTGATGGGGATTTGGGCTGTTTCCAGATCTTGGCTGCTCTAAATAACGCTGCCATGAATATAGGGTGCATATATTCTTTGGAATTTGTGTTTCCGAATTCCTAGCATATATTTCAAGAAGTTTAAACACTGGGTTAAGAAGTAGTTACATTTTTAATTTTTTGAGATAACTCGTTATTGCTTTCCACAGTGGCTGCACCAATCTGCAATCCCCAACAATGCACGAGGATCCTCTTTTCCCCACACCCTCACCAACACTTGTTTGTTAATTTATTTATTACAGTCATTTTGACAGGTGTGAGGTGATATCTCATTGTGGTTTTTTAATATATTTTATTTTTTAAGATTTTATTTATTGATTTAGAGAGAGGAGAGAGAGAGTATGAGAAAGAGGCGAGGAGAGGGAAAGCAGGAAGCATCAATTCAAAGTAGTTGCCTCTCATGTGTGCCTTGACCGGACAAGCCCGGGGTTTCAAACTGGCGACCTCAGCATTCCAGGTCCACACTTTATCCACTGCGCCACCACAGGTCAGGCTTCATTGTGGTTTTAATTTGCATTTCTCTGATGATTACTGATGGTGAGAACCTTTGTTATATGTCTACTGGCCATCTGTATGTCTTCTTTCGAAAAGTGTCTGTTCAGATCCTTTGACTATTTTTTAATTGGATTGTTTGTTTATTTTTTGGTATTAAGTTTTGTAAGTTGTTAATTTTTTATATTGATCCCTTATCAGATATATCAGCAAATATGTTCTCCCATTCAGTGGGTTGGGTTGTTTTTTCATTTTGTTGGTATTTTCCTTTGCTGTGAATAATTTTTTATTTTGATGCGATCCCATTTGTTTATCTTTTCACTCTTACCCTCAGCTCTCACTTTCCTGAGAGTTTTTTAACATAAATAGGTACTGAATTTTATCAAATTCTTTCTCTGTATCTATTGATATGATCACATGATTTTTATTTTTTGTTTTATGTGGTGTTTCATGTTTAATGATATTCAGATATTGTACCAACCTTGCATCTCTGGAGTAAATCCCACTTGATCATGGTGTATGACCTTTGTAATGTATTGCTGGATCCAGTTTGCTGATATTTTGTTCAGTATTTGAGTATCAATGTTCATCAGGGATACTGACTTATAATCTTTGTAGCATCTTTTTTGGTTTTAGAATTAATATCATGGTAGCCTGGCAAAATGGGCTTGGGAGTCATTTCCTCCTCTTGAATTGTTTTGGAATCCTTTGAGAAGGAAAGGCATTAGTTCTTCCTGAATATTTGGTAAATTTCACCTGTGAAGCCATCTGGTCCAGGACCTCTGTTTGTTGGGAGTTTTTTGATTGCTGCTTCAATTTCACTGGCTGTAATCTGTCTATTCAATTTCTCTGATTCTTCCTGAGGCAGTTTTGAAAGATAGTATGTTTCTAGGAATGTATCCATTTCATCCAGATTGTCCAGTTTGTTGGCATAGCCTTGTTCATAGTATTTTCTTACAATGCTTTGTATTTCTTTGGTGTCTCTTGTTACTTCTTTTATCTGTTTTTCTTGATGAGCCTGATTATTTTGTCCACTTGTTTATTTTTTCAAAGAACCAGTTCTTGGTTTCATTGATCATTTATATTGTTTTTTTTAGTCTATTTCATTTATTTCTGCTCTAATCTTTATTTCCTTCCCTTTGTGCTTTGTTTGTTTTCTTTTTCAAGTTCCTTTACGTGTACAGATAGATTGTTCAGTTGAAATTTTTCTTGTTTCTTGCTGGCGATCTGTAATGCTATAAATTTCTCTCTTAACACTGCTCTCGCTGTGTCCTACAGATATTGGGTTGTTAGGTTTTCATTTTCATTTGTTTCCATTAATCTTGATTTGTTCCATAATCTCATTGTTAAGCCATTTATTGTTTAATAGCATGTTGTTTAGCCTCCATACCTTTATGTGTTTTTTGTTATATTTCTAGTGATTGCTCTGCTCGAAGAGCCCGGCACAAAAGCAGATGCCTCCTATAAAAGTGTCAGCAGTCTTCCCTTTGGCCGGCCCTGACCATCCACCTAACAGTCAAGATTATCTCTGTGCTTCCCAGGGTGCGTGCAGGGAGTACCACTAAATTTGGCATCAAGTTGCCAAACATAAAAAGAAAGATGAAGCTTCCTGAAGAGCAGAGAAATAAAACATCACAGTGCTGACCTACTCATGTTGACAGGTCACGCCAAGCTGACGAACCCCTGCCCAGACCCCTTCCTGGGAGCACACGCCCTAGACAGGTGGTGACCCAGGTCACTCTTAGGTGAATGTGCATCACAGGGTTTGTCATCCCAGGGAGTCCAACACTAGGAGAACAGACACACAGCACACAGGACACAGGGACGTCCACTTCTGGCCAGGGCAGAGTGACAAAGACTAAGCTAACCTGCCCTAAATAGCTTGAAACATGGGGAAATGACAGCTATAGCGGGTTTCAGATCCTGGGCATTTTCTAGAATATTCCTCTTACAAGTACATGGTGAAGGCAAAGGAACTAAGTAAAAGGAAACACACACACACACACACACACACACACACACACACACATATATATATAAAACACATAGACACAGACAAGTGTGTTATGACAGCCAAAGAGACAGGGGTCATGGAGGTGGACAGAGTGGGAGAAATGAGGATGGAGAAGGATTTTACTTGGGGCGATGGGCACACGATACCATGTGTAGCTGATGTGTGATGGAATTGTATACTTGAAACCTGTACCCCAATAAATTCAATAAAAAAGCCATACTTCAGTACATGTAAATTAGAATTGCATACATTTGCATGTTATTTACATACATGTGTATTTACATGTAATTTACATAGAGAGTGATGAAAAGGAATTGGCTGGAGAGGGGCTGTGGTGGGGAAAGAAGGGGTGAACTGGGAGGGAGGAGTTCAGAAGAGGAAGAGGAGGAAGGCTTTTTCAGAGACTAAAGGAAGAATCTGGGGAAGGGGTGGCCCTGCTCTGAACCCCAGAGTCTTGCTGGAGGGAGTCAGCAGGCAAGCAGGTGAGAAATGTGAGTCCTGGCGGAGGCTGGTGGGGTCCGGACTGGGTAAGGGCTTTCCAATATGGAGCCTCGATGGCTGGGGCGGGGCTGGGGGAGAGGCAGCAGGTCCCCCCCCAAAGGTGCGCTCCAACCCCAGAGGGCTGGCTGGGCGAGCTGGCTCAAAGATCCACTCTCAATACGGACACAATGGAAATTTATGGGAACGGGAACTGGTAGTGTTCTGGGGACAGGATGATTTTAGAACTTGGGGACAGAGAAGAGGGGAGGAGAGAAAGGCGGCGGCCCCAGGGTGCCCGCTCCCCACCATCAGCTCTATCAGATCTGCATTGCTCTTCCATGAACCTGGCTGGAAAGAAAAGACACCTGCATTGTGTAATGAGCAAGACTCTGGACAGTGAGAACCACATAACAGTAATCACAGCCACACCCATTTCCACCCTTCTGTTCAACTACAACCAAGTTCTCCACATCATGGACTTAATTAAACCCCAGCAGCCCCACAGTGGCTGCACCAGTCTGCATTCTCACCAGCAGTGCAGGAGGGTTCCCTTTTCTCCACACCTTCACCAGCACTTATTGTGTGTTGTTTTATTAATGACGGGATTGTGACAGCTGTGAGGTGGTATCTCATTATGACTTTAATTTGCATTTCTCTGATGATTAGTAACTTTGAACATTTTTTTATATGCCTATTGATCATTTTTATCTCCTCTTTGGAGAAGTTTCTATTCATTTCTTTTGCCCATTTTTTAATTGGAATGTTTGTCTTCCTGGTGTTGAGTTTTACAAGTTCTTTATAAATTTTTGTTATTAACTCCTTATCAGACGTATTGGTGAATATGTTCTCCCTTTGTGTAGTTTGTCTTTTATTTTGTTCATAGTGTCTTTTGCTGTGCAAAAGCTTTTTAGTTTAATATAGTCCCATTTGTTCATCCTGTCCTTTATGTCACTTGCCCATGGAGATAAATCAGCAAAAATATTGCTACAAGAGACATCGGAGAGTTTCCTGCCTATGTTTTCTTCCAAGATGTTTATGGTTTTGTGACTTACATTTAAGTCTTTTATCCATTTTGAGTTTATTTTTGAGAATGGTGTAAGTTGGTGGTCTAGTTTTTTTGTTTTTTTTTTTTTTTGAAGGTAGATGTCCAATTTTCCCAACAGCATTTGTTAAAGAGGCTGTCTTTACTCCATTGTATGCTCTTACCTCCTTTGTCAAATATCAATTGTCCATAAAGGCGTGGGTGTATTTCTGGGTTCTCTGTTCTGTTCCATTGATCTGTATGCCTATTATTATGTCAGTATCAAGCTGTTTTGAGTACAATGGCCTTGTGGTATAACTTGATATTAGGAAGTGTGATACTTCCCACTTTATTTTTCATTTTTAAGATTGCTGAGGCTATTCGTGTTCTTTTTTGGTTCCATATAAATTTTTGGATTATGTGTTCTATATTTTTGAAGTATGCCATTGGTATTTTAATAGGATTTGCATTGAATTTATAGATTGCTTTGGGTAATACAGACATTTAAATGATGTTTATTCTTCCTACTCATGAACACCGTATATGCCTCCACTTTTTTGTATATTCCTTAATATCTTTTATCAATTTTTTTAAAGATTTTATTTATTTTTATTTAAGAGAGGAGAGAGAGTGAATGGGGGAGGAGCAGCAAGCATCAACTCCCATATTTGCCTTGACTGGGCAAGCCCAGGGTTTTGAACCGGCAAACTCAGCATTCTAAGTCAATGCTTTTTCCACTGCGCCACCACAGGTCAGGCTCTTTTATCAATGTTTTATAATTTTTCAAGTACAAGTCCTTTACTTCCTTGGTTATGTTTACTCCTAGGTACTTTATTTTTTTTTGTTGAAATAGTGAAGAGGATTGTTTTCTTAATTCTTCTTTCAGACAGTATATTGTTGGTGTATAAAAATGCCACTGATTTCTAAATATTAATTTTATATCCTGCACCTTGTCAAATTCATTTATCAGGTCTAGTCGTTTTTGACTGAGACTTTAGGGCAGTGGTTCTCAAGGTGTGCTCCAGGAAGCACTGGTGTGCCCTAGAAGATTCCCAGGGGCACCCTATGGTATTCCAGAGAAATATGTGCCTGTTGGGGACCAAAAAAACAACAGAGTATTTGGAGTTTAGATTTTGGGGAGACAGAGGTGTGGGAATTGGCTGTAAGCTGACAGTCTGCCCAACTCTCCACCTCGCTTCCCTGATTAGGTTGCAAAAGGCTGTTAAGCTGTGGTGCTGGGTCGTTTACACTACCGCCCATGTTCCCCGGAAAGACTGGAGGCAAGTTTCTTCTATCTTTTGTTTGGTGTAAAGTTAAGATGATATGTATGGTGGGGGTTTTCTGCACTTGGTAAAATTCTTGGGTCACATTGGAAACATGATCAAAGATCTCATTGATTTGCTAATGGTGCACTTTACCCTATAAATAAAGCAAGATGCAGTTTTGGGACATGCTTTGTTCTTGCCAGCCGCAATTACAGAGCCCTGTTGACCCCGTATTTTCTTAATTCCATCTATTTTCTTAATTCCACACCATTCCTACTCGGGACCTGGAATTACTAGCTGTGCTGGTTTGTGGGATGTGCCCAGATATAAAAAAAATATAGTTACTTTATTATACCATTTCTTTGTGGCCTGTATCATGTTGAGGTATGTTCCCTGTATTCCCACTTTGCTGAGAGTTTTGATCAAAAATGGGTGCTGGATTTTATCAAATGCCTTTTCTGCATCTATGGATGCTATCATGTGATTTTTATCCTTCCTTTTGTTTATGTGATGAATCACATTGATTGATTTGTGAATATTGTACCAGCCTTGCCTTCCCAGAATAAATCCCACTTGATCATGATGTGTGATTTTTTTCATGTATTGCTGGATCCAGTTTGCTAATATTTTGTTGAGAATTTTAGCATCTAAATTCATCAAGCATATTGGCCTATAGTTTTCTTTCTTTGTAGTGTCTTTACCTGGTTTTGGAATGAGGATTATGCTTGCCTCATAAAAAGAGTTTGGAAGTCTTCCCTCCTCTTGAATTTTTTGAAATAGCTTGAGAAGAATAGGTGTTAATTCTTCTTTGACTATTTGGTAAAATTCACTTGTGAAGCCATCTGGTCCAGGACTTCTGTTTGTTGGGAGTTTTTTATTAACTGTTTCCATTTCATTTGTTGTAATTGGTCTGTTTAGGTTTTCTGATTCCTCCAGATTGAGTTTTGGAAGATTACATGTTTCTAGGAATTTATCCTTTTCACCTAGGTTGTCCAATTTTTTGGCATATAGATCTTCATAGTATTTTCTTACAACCCTTTGTGTTTCTGTGGTGTCAGTTGTTACTTCTTCACTTTCACTTCTAATTTTATTTATTTGAGTCTTCTCTGTTTTTTTCTTGATGAGTCTGGTTAAAGGTACATCAATCTTCTTTAGCTTTTCAAAGAACCAGCTCTTGGTTTCATTGATATTTTGTATTATTTTTTAGCCTCTATGTCATTTATTTCTGCTTTATTATTTCCTTCCTTCTACTTTCTCTGGGCTTTATTCATTGTTCTTTTTCTAGTTCTTTAGATGCAGTGTTAAGTTGTTTATTTGAGCTTTTATTGCTTCTTAACATATGCCTGTAATGCTATGAACTTCCCTCTCAGGACTGCTTTTGCTGTGTCCCATAAATTTTGAGTTGTTGTACAGTATGTTCATTTTTATTTGTTTCAAGGAAATTTTTTATTTCTTCCTTGATCTCATTGTTAACTTATTCATTATTTAATAACATGCTGTTTAGCCTCCAAGTGTTTGAATGCTTTTCAGTTTTTCTATTGTAGTTGATTTCTAGTTTCATGCCACTGTGATCAGAGAAGATGCTTGATGTGATTTCAATCGTCTTAATTATATTGAGACTTGTTTTGTGTCCTAACATGTGGTCTATCCTAGAGAATGTACCATGAGCACTTGAAAAGAATGTATATTCTGCTTCTTTGGGTTGAAAGATTCTGAAGATATCTATTAAATCTAGTTGATCTAGTGTATCATTGAAGACTGCTGTTTCTTTGTTAATTTTCTGTCTGGAGGATCTATCCATTGATGTTAGTGGATATTAAAATCTTCTATTGTAGTATTGCTGTTGATCTCGCCCTTTATGTCCATCAAAATCTGCTTTATATATTTAGGTGCACTTATATTAAGCGCATAGATATTTACAATGGTTATATCCTCCTGTTGCATTGCTCCTTTATCATTATGTAGTGACCTTCTTTATCCCTTACTATAGCCTTTGTTTTAAAGTCTATTTTGTCATATATAAATATTGTTACCACAGCTTTTTTTTATTTCCATTTGCATGAAATACTTATTTCCATCACTTCACTTTCAGTCTATGTGTTTTGTAGACAGCATGTGTATGGGTCCTGCTTTCTTATCCACGCAGCTACCCTATGTCTTTTGATTGAAGCATTTAATCCATTTACACTTAAGGTTGCTGCCGGGAGCCGATCCACTAATGCTGGCTAACTAAGTCACAGCAGGAGAAGATCCACAACTGCTGGTTGACAAAGTCACAGCAAAAGAAGACCAATGACTGCTGGTTGATAAAGTCACCGCAGTGAAGACCAACAGCTGCGGGTTGACAAAGTCACCGCAAAGGAAAGGCACAACGATACTTCCCCCTTTAATCTTTTGAATTAATCTGGCCTTATATCCCCCCTTTTCTGGGTGTGTGCTATTATTTATAGCACAGGGATAATAGTACCGTGCTTTCCCTGTAGATTTGTAGTAATTTCTTTGAAATTGAGACAGAAGGTGTAAGTTCCATAGAAAAGCCTGTAAGCCCCTTGAACTGGGCTCATAAACATAAGAGGCTGGCCATGATATCCCTCATAAAGGGTTAAGTTTGTAGGAGAATTTCTTTTTATTAATCATGTTAGAAAGAATAAAGTTAGAACTTAACTAGTGTATAAATATAGTTAATAAATAAAGTTTAACTAGACATTAGAATCTTAGGTAAGGTGTAGTGGAGTGGCCTGTTGCGTGGCCTTGGATAGGAGCGCAGCTGGCAAGTAAAGAATGTTTTGTTAAAAGACTTGTTTTGTCACTGAAGGCAGTTGCTGGGCTTTTCTCAGTAAAACATTCTCATGAGATTTTTGTATTTTCCAAGAATAAGGAGAGGAATGTGGTGGGATTCATAGCAGCAATAGCAATTAATGCCTTCTGATATTATGTTGCTACTAGCTATCTTGCAGGTGCACTCTATGTATCTTTAAGTAAAAGTTACTCTTAATGCTATGTTAGTTTCGTAAATAGCAAGTCTTTTGTAGTCTTGTGAAAAAAGAATTAGGACACTACATGAACTCAAGGCTATTTGCCTGAGCAAGCGGTGGTCCTTTGCTAGTCCTTGATGATTTCGTCTGCTATCTCTTTCTGTGCCCTTGACTCACAACAACAGTAAAATAGAGTTATTAATTAGTACTAATCTTTTAGAAGTTTATACCGATATTGTTATTACTATTCAAGTTATTGTATAACTGTACTTTGAATAACTTACCACCTGACTTGTAGCTTATAGATATGAATTAACTGTTATCTAGAAATATGTAACCATAGTGAAACTAAAACAATGATGTATTCAAAATACCATGTGATTGTAACTTAGTGTGTGTGCATAAAAAGTAATGTTAGACCAGCCATTGGCAGAAATGCCTGGCAGTAAATGCTAACTAGAGAATAAAGAGAAAGAAAAGAATTCGGCTCTCTCACTCGAATTTCGCCGACGCCGTCTCCTCCTGTGGGACCCCTGGATCCCCCCCGGGGCTGGACCCCGGCAGGTTGCTATTGATATGTAGCTGTTTATTGCCATTTTATTCTTTAAATCTACAACCCTCTTTTTCTAGATTTTTTTTTCCTTTGCTCTTTTTACAGCAGGCCCCTTAACATTTCTTGCAGTACTGGTTTGGTTGTAATGAATTGAGTGTTTCTTTGTCTGAGAAGCTTTTCATTTCTCCTTCAATTTTTTAATGATAGCCTTGCTGGATAAAGAAGTCTGTTTGTAGGTTCTTGCTTTGCATCATTTTGAATATTTCTTGTCAATCCCTTCTGGCCTCCAGTGTTTCTGTTGAGAAGTCGGATGTCATCCTTATGAGGGCTCCTCAGTAGGTAATTAACTGCTTTTCTCTTGCAGCTTTTAGTATTCTTTTTTTGTCTCTTAATTTTAGACTTTTAATTATTATATGTCTTGGTGTAGGCAAGACATGGTGGGTTCCTCTTTAATGGAACTCTGGGCTTCTGGAACTTGTGTGACATTTTTCTTCATCAATTTAGGGAAGTTTTCAGCTATGATTTCTTCAAACAGGTTCTCTATCCCTTGTTCGTTCTCTTCTCCTTCAGTAACCACTATTATGTAGATGTTGTTTCTATTCATGTTGTCCCAGAGCTCTCTTAGAGTTTCCTCAGACTTTTTGAGCCTCTTTTCTTTTTGCTGCTCTGCTTTTGTGCTTTCATTTATCTTTTCCTCTAAATTGCTGATTCAATTCTCTGCTTCATCCAGCCTGCTGTTAATCCACACTGGGCCTGGGAGAAGGTCTGTTCAAATGGTCAGGTTTCCCTGCATCCTGCCTCCTGCAGCCTCTTTTTGCTGGCTGCTTTTTGGGCTCTGCAATTGAAAAAACCTCTGGTAGAGTCTAGACTCTAGACTCTAGAGCCTGGGGAAATCCAGGGATTAGGAAGAGTGGTGGGTGTGGTTCTTGCCCCTCAGCCCCAGGTGTCAATCTGTCCAGAATTTTGTTACAGACCTTGTATGGTGTGGCCTCCAGGATTCCAGTGGGTGTGGCCTCTGAGACCCAGAGGTGTGGTCTGCCCACTTTCCGGAGAGCTTCAACTGAGTCTCCCGTGAAGTTGAAGCACCAGTTATAGTCTCAGGAGAGTGTGGGGGAAGCTCTGGTCTCAACACCAGAAAACTGAGTCACTGACATGCCCCCTGCTTCTAGCCTTTCCGAACAGCCGTTGTCTTGACTGGGATAGGAGAGACTCCCGAGGGTGGAGCATCTGCTTTACCCCAGGCTGATGCCACTCAAAGGGGACTGCTCCACCGAAGAAAGATGGCTACTGAAATACTGGAGAATGACTAAGCACAGGGGTTCCAGTGGCAGTCCCCCACAGTGTCTCTGCCTGGGTCTCCAAGTTTACATTCTCATCACACAACTCCCGTACTCTCAGTTCTCCCCGCCAGAGCCCCAGGTAAGTGGCTGTGAATGAGGTTTTCTGCGCGGGTCCTTTAAGACAGACTCTGTCTGAGAGCTCTGTCTCTTTCTCACAGACAGAAACCCAGCTTTTTTCACAACTAAATGCTTTCTGGGTGCCTCTTCTAGGCTCTAGGGCTCTAGTCTGGGGCTCCCAGCCTGGGGCTGAGCACCCACACCTCTCAGGGCAAACCTCCCTGCAGTGAGAGTTTCTACAGACTCTCAGCTGCCGCTCGCTCCTGGGAGCCAGGCAACCCTTTCCACGTCTCTGTCCTTCCTACCAGTCTCAGTTTGGCTCCTTCGCTGATCCTTGGTTATAGACTTCTCTTAGTTTAGTCCAAAGTTGGTTTTTCAAAATGATTGTTCTTAAATTAAGTTGTAATCCAATTTGGTCCTGGGAGATGGCAGTTGGAACGTCCGCCTACACCGTCTCCATTTTTGTTTTTCTCATTTATTGTCTTTTAAAAAAATATTATATTTATTCATTTTAAAGAGAAGAGTGTGGGGGTAGAGCAGGAAGCATCATCTCTCATATGTGCCTTGACCCAGCAAACCTGGGGTTTCAAACTGGCAACCCCACTGTTCCAGATTAATGCTTTATCCACTACGCCACCACAGGGTAGACTATATTGTCTTTGATAATAGCCATCATACTAGGTGTGAGGTGATATAACATTGTGGCTTTTTTTAGAGGAGTGGAAGGGAGAGAGTCTCCCACATGCCCCCTAACTGGGATCCACCCAGCAACTCCCATCTGGGGCCAATGCACAAATACTGAGTCCAAGCTCACTATTCTCAGGGGCACAAGCCCAATCAAGCCACTGGCTACCAGAGGGGGAGAGAAGCAGATGGTCACTTTTCTTGTGTGTCCTGACCAGGAATTGAAACTGGGACATCCATATGCCCTGTGGACACTCTATCCACTGAGCCTACCAGCCAGGACCAAAATGTAGAATATTTAAAAAAATAATTTTGTACTCACTAGATGTTGAAATGATCATTTTTAAAACAGTAGGTTATATAAAGCATTATGAAAATGAATTTCATCAGTTTCTTTTTACTTTTTTATTGTGGATTCTAGATCATTTAAAATTGTGTATGGTGGCCTGCCCTGTCCTTCCCAAGACATAAATCATCCCTTGTTTCCAAGCTGAATATGTTCATACAAGTCACCTACCATGATCAGTCACTACGTGTTCGCCATTTAGTAAGGTTCCTGGTCATCAGATCCACTGCCACAGTGTCTCAGTGCTTATATTCAAGTCACCCTTGTTTTACTAAAAACTGGCTTCAAAGCCATGCATGTAAAGTTTATTATAGTACGTATATTGCTATAATTATTTTACTTGTTGTTGGTTATTGTTGTTCCTCTCTTACTGTGCCTAGTTTACAAATTAAACATGATCATAGGTGTGTATGGTAGGAAAAAGCACAGTGTACTTAGGGTTTGGTACAACCTGAGTTTCAGGCTTTCACTGCGGGTCTTGGAACACATTCCCCATGAATAAGGCAGGACTAGTGTATATTATTGTCCGTCTAAAAAATTCTAAAAGCACAGCAATTGTTTATTGTATTTAAAAATTTCTGGCTCTTTCCCTGCCCCCTCTGGTATTGACAGAGGTGACTTAAGTGCGTTCAAGATTAGGCCCCCCCTATTACTCACAGCCGGGGCGGAGGAAGGCATTGCTTCTGGAGGTGTGATGGATGTCACCACTGCTTTACAAGAGGTGCTGAGACTGCGCGCATGCACAGTGGCCTAGCACGTGGAATTCACGGTTACCTTAGACGAGCTCCAAGCCCATCTCTGTGTGGCTTTGAATTCATGAAGGTAGGTTCTGTGTCTTATTTTAACTTTTTGAATCTCTAAAACTCAGTGACTTAGATATAGTAAACCCCTAACAAACAGTGAGGGAATAAATAAAGAAGTGCTCTAAACCGGCCCTGGCTGGTTGGCTCAGCGGTAGAGCATTGGCCCAGCATGTGGAAGTCCCGGGTTCAATTCCTGGCCAGGGCACACAGGAGAAGCGCCTATCTGCTTCTCCACCCCTCCCCCTCTCCTTTCTCTCTATCTTTCTCTCTATTTCTCTCTCTCTCTTCCCCTTCCGCAGTCAAGGCTCTATTTGAGCAAAGTTGGTCCCGGTGCTGAGGATGGCTCCATGGCCTCCACCTCAGGCACTAGCATGGCTTTGGTTGCAGTGGAGCGACACCCCAGATGGGCAGAGCATTGCCCCTGGTGTGCATGCTGGGTGGGTCCCGGTCGGGTGCATGCAAGAGTCTTTCTGACTTCCTTCCCACTTCTAACTTTGGAAAACAAAACAAAATATTCCACTAGACCCTGAGCAGGAAGACTGTGGAAGAACGTAAGGACAAGAATGGGAACCCCTAGCAGTCCAGTTAGAAGGAAAGCATGTGTTTTCTTAAATCTCATGCACAGGGGACTTGCTAAACCACACTGACTAACAAGAGAATCTCAGTAGGCATCACAGAAGTAAAGTATTGAATGGCTCCACATTCAAAGTGCATCAAATGTTGACAGCAGTGAGTCTGGGCAATAATAATTTCTATCAGATGACTGTATTTTAAAGATTTAGATCTATACATTACTTCTTAATGGAATTCATGGGGAAATCCTCTCACAAAGGAACAGTGCATATTTACTGTCAATAAGTTTATCCTTTTCTGAGTTATATTCACAATGGTATAAAATATTGGTTCTGTCAGCTTCTTACAACTTACAGGTTTATGCTAAGGAGGTGCTTCAGGATGGGGAACAGACAGGCCAGAAAGACCTATACCGTGATTACAGGTCGGGAAAAAGAGCCTCGTCTCTGGGGAAGAGAGAGGGCTAGAGATTAAGTTCAACTGCATGGCCAGTGACTGAAAAGATCACACCTACATATTGAAATCCCAAGAAAAACCCAGGTTGCCAAGCTCAGGTGAGCGTCTCTGGTGAATGAAACGCACGTGTGTGCTGTGAGGGAGGCCCAGACTGAGGGCGCGGAAGCTGGCTACCTGGGAGCGTCCCGCACACCCAGTGATCCCAGTTCCCAGGACGCTTTCCTCCATCACCCAGTGTCCACATGATGGGCTCCTCCTTCTCCAGGCCCATCTCATTTAACAGCTTTAGCTCTTCTTCCCTTCTCTTCTTCCCCCCAGAAATGTCTACAATTTCCTCATTTCTTCTGCATGCTTCCTACTTTACCACAAATTCCAGATTTGTCTTGTACCACATAAAACTGCAATTGGAGGTTGTGAAAGGAGTCCCGTTGGGGATAAAGTAGTGAACACTGTGTGATCTCTTGTGCCTGAGGTTCCGCTGGTCACAGCCCTTTTCCAGGAAAGCATGTCTTGAGGAGTCCCTTGTCTTTTATTCTGGGTTTTACATTTTTGTCTCTGTGTCCACATGCTGTCTTCCTTCTTCCTACTCTTCCTGGTCTCCTTCCTTACTAGTGTCCCTGCTTTTCTGCTTTCAGACTCTAGCTGAAGATCTGAGCCAATGTCTATTGTGTTTTCTACCTACATGGAAATTAAGTCGGGATATTCAAAGTTACCAAATTTAGATGAGGCCCTGGCTGGTTGGCTCAGTGGTAGAGCATGGGCCTGGTGTGTGGAGGTCCTGGGTTTGATTCCTGGTCAGGGCACACAGGAGAAGTGACTATCTGTTTCTCCATTCCTCCCACATCCCCCATTTCTCTCTCTCTCCTGCAGCCATGGCTCAATTGGTTTGAATGCATCGGTTCGGGCACTGAGGATGGCTCCATGGAGCCTACACTTCAGGCACTAAAAATAGCTTGGTTGCGAGCATGGCACCAGAAAGGGATTACCAGGTGGATATTGGTCAGGGCACATGCGGGAGTCTGTCTCTCTGTCTTCCCTCCTCCTCCTCTCATTTGGAAAGGAAGAAAAAAAAAGAAAATTGGTTGTATAATCACAACCTGCTAGGCAACATGGATATTAACAGTGAACAGGTAATCAGTCTGATACAACCACACATATCATGAAGGTGAGAATGTCATCTTTATTATATTTCTTAGGAGATGCATTGCACTGTCCTCTTTAATGATCTAAAGTAACACGCAAACATGTCATCCAGGCAATTTAAAAAATTACAACTGAATTCTTACAATTAAATAATAAATACCAAAAACTAAATACGTATATTTATAAGACTATGGTGGAACTACCCACCTAGTAGAAAGAGAATTAATGTTATATTATTATAATAGAGAAAGCCACAGAAATCTATTGTAAAAATGTAAACAAAATTATATTTACATATGATAAGTCATTGTAAAACTAGGTACAGCATGTTTTCAAAACTATGTACAAACTACTTAACATAACTATATAAATATTAAATATAAAAATAAATATAATAAACTAGGGGCAACATTTAAAAAATAAACCAATAAAATTTATAACATACATTAACCTATCACAATCTTATGATTCTAATTTTATATTTTTAAAGTGTTTCCCTCTGATTCTGAGTCCCTCAACTCCACCTGCAGATGGCTCTAGACGGTTGAAAAGAAGTATATAAAATATGGGACCTCCAGCTTATATCAGAGGAGAGATTTGAATTTAACAATCTGAAATTTGGGGCAGTGTCTTAGGAGGGAGGGATCCTACAATAACCCTGTTATCCTATAGTCCTTCTACGAGAGCAGGACCTGTTAACTCTTCAGCTCATTTGAGAATATTCTAATTTTGCTCGATTGTTTGCACAGGAGGCTCCTCTTTCCTGTCCTTGTGTCTGCCATTAGCATCCAGATGGTCATTGTGCTGAAAACTCAAATCTCTTCTGGGCTGAGTGATCTAGAAGAGGAGAAAGAGATGGATGTCACATTTCAAAAGGCAACTCTCCAGATAGAAAGACTATTTAAATTCTCGATCAATTCTAATAAGAGTTTAGGCTAACCTGTAAATCTGAGGTTATCTCTAATCTTTCTCAACCCAACTCTTTTTTTTTTTTTTTTTTTCTGAAGCTGGAAACGGGAGAGACAGTCAGACAGACTCCCGCATGCGCCCGACCGGGATCCACCCGGCACACCCACCAGGGGCGATGCTCTGCCCACTAGGGGGCGATGCTCTGCCCCTCTGGGGGGTCGCTCTGTCGCGACCTGAGCCACTCTATTGCCTGGGGCAGAGGCCAAGGAGCCATCCCCAGCGCCCGGGCCATCTTTGGCCACTCCAATGGAGCCTTGCTGCAGGAGGGGAAGAGAGAGACAGAGAGGAAGGAAGGGGGGTGGAGAAGCAAATGGGCACTTCTCCGTGCTTCTCCTATGTGCCCTGGCCGGGAATCGAACCCGGGTCCCCCGCACGCCAGGCCGATGCTCTACCGCTGAGCCAACCGGCCAGGGCCTCAACCCAACTCTTGAACCATTGCTTTCAGGTGTGATTCTTCAACTTTGATGACCCAGAGTCTAAAATTATTGAATATTGCAGGTAATCAGCTTTATAGCAAGGACTTTAGATGGTTCTATTCAGGGAGTAAGATGCTGCAAAAGTGTTGCTTCAGCTCACTCACACCTGGTCTTTCTGTACCACTGTACCTAAAACCTTAATGTGTCACCACACTACAGACATCACTGACACATTTACATCACAAACCACAAGACCGGATGCTTGATCCCTAATGCTATCCCTGGATCTTAAGTTGAACCAGACTACCTTGTCTAACCTTGGCTAATACTATGGTCTGAGTATTTGTGGCTGCCAGAATTTATAACCTCAAAAATGATGATATTAAGAGATGGCGGCTGGCCTTGGCTGGTTGGTTCAGCAGTAGAGCTTCGGTCTGCCATGTGGAAGTCTCGAGTTTGATTCCCGGTCAGGGCACACAGGAGAAGTGCCCATCTGCTTCTCCAGCCTTCCCCCACTCCTTCCTCTTTATCTCTCTCTTCCCCTCCTGTAGCCAAGGCTCCATTGGAGCAAAGCTGGCCCTGGCACTGAGGTTGGCTCCATGAATGCCCCAGAGGGGCCTAGCATTGACCCCTGGTGGGCATGCTGGGTAGATTTCAGTCAGGTGCGTGCAGGAGTCTGTTTGCCTTCTCGCTTCTAACTTTGGAAAAATACAAAAAAAATAAAAGAAAATAAAAATAAAATAATAAAAATAAATTAAATAAATAAATAATTAACTAAAAGAGATGGTTGCCTTTGGGAGATGATTAGGTCCTTGGGTATAGTGATTATGAATTATTGCCCTCGTAAAGGACCCCAGAGAGGTGCATTATCCCTTCCAATGTGTAAGGACATGGTGAGAAGGTGGCCATCTGCAGCACAGATGACAGTCCTCAGCAGAGCCTGACTGTGCTGGCACCTGATCTCAGACTTGCAGCCTCCAGAACTGTGAGAAATAAATGTGTGCTGTGTATAAGCCCCCCAGTCTGGGCTATGTTGTCCCAGCAGCCACAATGGACTAAGAGAGCTAGTTCCCAAGATTTAAACCAAAACTTTGCTTAATCCTGTGCCCAAACCCGTCACTCTAATGTATCTATCGTAGAAAGCCATACAGGATCTAGTATTTCTCAAACTTCCCTCATTCTGACAGACTTCCTTGACCATAAACGTGAGGAAGGAATTGTGTAATTGTGCAAGAGGAGAGCTTGATGGGTCAGGGCAAATGAAGAACACACAAGTGATCTGGCCATGGCCATTTGTTTGAGGGTATATTAGGATGAAAATATAGCTGGTCATGAAGTATGTCATATTTTTGAATATAGAGACTATTCTATCTAACATTCTATTGTTTCAATAAGTCTCCATGCTGGGATTTCAGAGGCATGGAAGGCCCAAGTAAATTAACAACAGAAAGTCAAAACACAAGATATGGAAAAAATGGAAAACTTTACTTTTCACAAAACTCAACATTTCAAGAGAGCTAATATATGGACCCTGTTACTTTGGTTCAAATGATTTCAGCCCAATCATGAGGTCTGGCTCCCACATGTGCCACCAAGGTGCGTGTGTGTGGTCGTCAGCCTGTGTCCCGGAGCCTGTCAGAGCCTGGCTGTGTGCCTGGTGGGTCCACTTCACAGTGTGTGGAACAGCGAGGGGGACGGGGCAATGAGCGAGGATCCACCAATCGGATTGCTGGGGTTTCCTAAGTAGACAACAAATCATTCCGCTGTACCCATGAGGAGACCACCTTCCTTCAGACCCACCTTAGCCTCAGTGGCCTCAGAAATAAGGGTGCGATCGCGCCCCCACACCCAGAGCTCTGGATCAAAAGCCTGGATCTGGAAATAGAAACAGCCCCCTGAGAAGATGATGATTCTCCAGGTGGACCCCGTCCCACCCCTTGTCCAGCCCCCAATTCTGTCTCAGCCTCAAATCCCAAAGCTGATCCCCAGGATCCCTTCTGTCTCCAGTGTGGCCGCCTCCGCCAAGTCCCCACAGCCACCTACCTCCTCACACTCTTCCCGGGAGACCCACGCCCTGTAGCCCATGGAGCAGAAGAACTGGAATCGCAGTTTGTGGAATGAGCGGCGTTGAGCGAGGTAGTGCTCCCCATAGAGGAAGGGAAGGATGGCCTGCTTAGGGGCATTGTAATGCTCCTGCATATCCAGAGCCAGGTAGCTGAGGACAGACACCAGGTGGCCAGTCAGCAGCAGGAGAGGAAGGACCCCTGGCTGAGGCCAGTTGCCCAAAAGGACAGGATTTCCGGGAGCCCTATCTAGTGTCACAGGATGCCATCCAGTCTTCAAGAGGCCACTGCTGAGCAGGGACCTAAAGGGCACCTCTCATACCTGGATGATGATCATAAAATCCTACAGGGAAGCCGGCCCCTTTCCTTTAACCTGCTGTGTGCGCACGCACCAGTCTCATAGTGCAAGTACCTGTGCTGCTCCCGTGGGTGGCCCTGACTGGTCCTTACTGTATTCACCGCTTTCCTACCAAATGACTCATACAGGACTTGCTGTGGTGGTGCATTAACTCAAGAAAGCTTCTTGAATTCTCTTCTTCCCCTCACATTCCTTGGCACTGAGATGCAGTTTATAAGTTTTCATAGAATGAGTGAATGAATGAGTGCTTTGTCTCATAGCAAGTGCAAACCTGATAATCTCAGACTCAATATAACGTAAGCATCTGCAAAGTGATAAGAATTGTACTATTTAAGAAGCCATCGATATACTTACTGACAGGTGCTGCCTTCAACCGGGGTCTAGTTTAATGGGATTGGCAAAAGAGAGGAAAGGGCATTAAAAATAACTAATTTAAAATAGCACATTTTAATGGAATTCTGATTAGAGTGCTACTGGAATGCAGGTTAGTGGGTCAGAGACGGTATCCAAAGATTTTGGTGTTTGAACTGTTTTTACGAAAATGTCTTTTATTCAGATATATATGTGTAAAAATACCTAGACAGAAAATACAATAGGAAAAAAAAATAACAGGGAAGGGTGTTTCGGAGGAGCCCTTCAACAAAGAATGGAATATCGGGGTGGTAGGGAAGTTTGATGGAGATCCTAGAGAGAGCAGAATTCAAACTGAAAACTCTTGCCTTGATTTAGAACAAAATTAGTGAAATTGTTGGGGGTTTGAATTGGTTAACTTGTGATCTGCAAGGATTTTCAGAAAGATTTGTAAGAAATTTCCCCAGGGAGCATTTTACAATACATAAAAATGTGCTATTTAATGGAGGTCTGAAGTGAGGAGGAAGACCTCTACGTTTGGTGTTGTTATGAGGGGGGAACAGAGATACAGGAGAGAGAGAGGAACTGGACACGGAGAGTCTAACGCCTGTTTGCTTGGCGGCAGGGTGGTGTCATTTCTTTATGAAGCATCTATGTTTTCTTTTGCTTTGTTCAGCCTTTCAAAAAGTGTTTATTGATATTAGAGACAGAGAAAGGGAGAGGGAGAGAGAGGAATATCTAAATCTATCTGTTCCTGTATGTTCCCTGACTGGGGATCGAACCAGCAACCTCTGCTGATTCCAGACAATGTTCTAACCAACCGAGCTATCCATCCAGGGCCTGCTTTGTTCAGCATTTTACCTGACATTTAGATTGCTGGCTTTTGAAAAGAACACTGTAAAAATCATTACAGTTTTTACTACAATCTTAATGGTTTTTTACACAGAGTGAACAGTATAAATAGATTTTTTAAAAAGATGAAAGTCAGAGACCCACTCCCCTCCCTCCATACTCCCAGGGTTTGAATATTGACTGATGGGATTGAACATAATACTCACAGGGCCAGGAAGAAATGAATTCGCTGGTACTGCCAGGAGTAGAGGCCCGCGCGGCTGAAATAAGCCACCACCATGGACAGCAGATACTGAGGGAAAGAGGGAAATACATACATAAAAGAGGGCTCACACCCTGAAAGAGGAAGCGCAGTGGGATAAGGGAGAGGCTGATGCTCCCAGGATGGGAAGCTCCGAGGGTTCAGGGCAGGTGTTAGGACCGCTGGCATCAGGAGGGTCTTTGCTAATCTGGAGCAAAGGGGAGTCCCCAGGCGCTGTGAGGAGACCTGATGTGCTAACAACCATGGGGACAAGCCTTGGGCTCAGATCCCAGAGGAGCCATCCTAGTGGCAGGGACCCCACACACACACCCATCACCCCACTCCCTACCCCCATCCACACTGTAAGAACCCACTTGGTCCCTGAGGTAAAGCGGTGACAAGGCATCAGGTCGGAGAGAGAACCCTGGGCACGGAAGGCTCTCTGTGCCCGAGGACAGATGGTAGAGCAGGGATACACCCTACCTTGTCAGAGATCATCAGATTTTTGTCCCAGGCCAGGAATTTTTTAATGACAGGATCCTCTATGAAAAGAGGGCTTATGTTAGCTTGACCAGAACAGGGTTGCCATGGGAGCGCTGCAGGCAAAGTGGGAACCATGCCCTGCTTGGGGAACTTTTAGGATTGTGACCGAGGGTGAGGCTAATGGGAAGAGGGACAGAGGAGATTGTTCCCTGAGCCAGGGAGTGTGGTGACCACCACCCCCATTTACCCAGTCTGGGGTGATTGAGTGACAGGTAGGATGTCAGCAGCATATCTGCATGATTTAGATCTTTAGTAATGAGTGATGCTCCCTCATCAGTGTGAATGTGCCCCTGCCAATGTCACAGCACTCAGCCATTGTCTCCATTGACAGTCACATCAGGCTGGGAAGATGGCCTTATCTTCCCTTATAAGATGAAGGTCTTTATTTCAAAAGGCCAGTCTCAGAGGTACAATTGAAACCGAGCTTTCTGATCCCAAGTGCAGACCATTTTACAGTCCAGCCTAACCCTGTATCATTTGTAAATGTCCCTGATGAGCGATCAGTACAGAGTTCTGCTAGGATAGAGAGCTTACCAACTAGCAGAGCAATCCTTTTCTATTAGAAAAAGTAGTTATATGAATACATTTTTAAAGGATAGATTGGAGGGTGCTCTCCGGGGTCCCCTCCTACCGAGCAGCCTGGTGAAGGCCTTATGGTGCTCAGGTAGCACTGAAGACCGCCTGTGCCTCTTCAGCTTCATCTTGAGCCCACACAGCGTGTCCACGACCCAGACGTCCTGAGCCCCAGGGGCAGACTCCTCTCTCTCCTCCTCTGTTGACCCCTCCCTCTTCCTCTTTCTGTCAGCCGACTGAG
This sequence comes from Saccopteryx leptura, assembly GCF_036850995.1. NCBI lineage: Eukaryota > Metazoa > Chordata > Mammalia > Chiroptera > Emballonuridae > Saccopteryx > Saccopteryx leptura. The sequence goes on from NW_027095741.1 coordinate 195,747, forward strand.
GCTGGGGGCTGGAATCTACATGGGGGGCTGAGGAAAGAAAACAGGCTACAGTATAAATTCTTTGCCTTTGGAATTCAGCTACTGGTCCACTAAACCCATCCCCACTCCATCCCACCTATTTCTCTCCCCACCCCCAGTGAGCAAACCCGTCCATCCTCTCCAGTGTCACAGACAACTGGTCTTCTCCCCAGCCATCTCTCCATCTTTCTCCTTTGGTGAAGTCCACCTGCCACCCCCCATTCATCCTGCCATTGTTCTATGACTCTGTCCTCAAAACTCCTCCTTGTTTAAAGATTGTTTCTCCTATTGTGTGTGTGGGGGGGAATCAAAGGAACTCTCCACTGTCTCCTCCCTTCCCATCTCTCATGCTGGGGTCTCATCTCCTAACCCTCCTTCCTTGCTTCCCAGGCTTTTTCTTCATGGGGATATGCTCTTCCCCAGCTCTTGTGATCTCCACTAACCTCTGGTTTTCTGAATCTCTCCTTTCTTTCACACACACTCTCACAGGTCTCCCTTCCTCCTCACTGGTCAGCCCTCTCCAATCCTTTCTGTCCCCAGTTTCCTCACCTGATGGTCCTGGCACTACTTCAACCACTCTCACCTCCAGGGGGTACCCTGAGGATCTAGGCTGGGGGCTCTGCTTCTCAGACTGGAAACTTGATTCACAGTTGGCCATGGTTTTTTCCTAACTCTTTCTTTTCGGGTACCTAGACTCTAAACTCTTCTGGGTTTTACTTGAACACACTGTTCTCCCAACTGATCCGTAGCTTAGAATGGAGAAAACCTCCAGTAAGATGCTGTTGGCACACCTCTGTTGCCAAGCACCACGGAATCTGGTCCTTCCAATCAGGAAGGTCGGAGGCCTCTGAGGTCATCGGTCATTCCAACTGGGCAACGTGTTTGAAGGATGCAAACATGTGTAACTGTCAAGTGTGCACTTGTCCTGGAGCTTGAGGGCAAACACTGTCTCCTACCACTGACCCCACAACTTCTGACCAGCTTCCAAAACCATCCTCATGTGTCAGCATTAGGTCTTACCCCTCCCTCGGGGATGCTGCGTTCTCTCCATTCTGAGCTTGAAATATGTTGGGCTCTTCCTTTCCCATTCCTATTCCAGAGCATAGTCGGGTGGAAGAGGGAGGGGACAGGGACATTTAGGGAAAACAAAAATTCTACAACCTTTTGAAAATGAAATCAGTGTTTAAAAAAAGATCCCAGGTACATTGACTTTTCAAATTAAAAGGTTACTTTAAAACCATCCATTTGGCAAAGCCTGATGGTTGCAGACACGATATACAGGGTTCTGTATCAGGGGGCACGAATCCTGTACCCTTAGGCAAGTTTCAGTCTGAGAGACATTGTAAGGACCTAAAATCCTAGAAAACAGTACATATGCTTACATACTTCAGATGGTGTCTACAATGTGGGGGATTCTATGGATCACCCAAAGCTCCTCAAGTAGAAAAGGAAAAAACACCTCCAGTCTTCATTTCAAAATGTTCAGCCTGTGTATTTCACTCTTGACCCAGAAGTTTCACTACACTCATGTCCTATGAATAAAATGTCACACTCACAAAAAGAATAAGTAGAAAGTCTTCGAGACAAAACATGATGCTGTCTGTGCAGGTGTGGAGTGCAGATGCAGAAAAAACACTAACCAACTTGGTGTTCTGCAGGATCAGGGACAGTTCTTCTGAAATGCCTGCCTGTCTTATACCATTGCTGTGCACCTGGGTATTGAATCTTTTCTTTCTTTTCTTTCTTTGTTTCTTTCTTTGTTTCTTTCCTTCCTTCTTTCTTTTGCTTTCCTTCTTACTTTTTCTTTCCTTCTTTCTTTCCTTCCTTCCTCCCTTCCTCCCTTCCTTCCTTTTGTTCTTCCTTCCATCTTCACTTATTGTAATAAAATAACATAAAAATTCACCATTTTAACCACACTTAAGGGTAAATTCAGTGGCATCGAGCACATTCACATTCACATTGTTGCGCTACAATCACCACCATCCATCTCTGGAACATTTTATCTTCCCAAACTGAGTCTGCATCTACTAACTACTAACTCCCCACCTTCTCCCCCAGCCCCTGCCAGCCACCATTGTACTTTCTGTCTCTGTGAGTTGGACTACTCTAGGGCCGCCATATAAGTGGAATAATACAGTATTTGTCAATTTATTTCTGGCTCATTTATCAACATGATGTCCTTAAAGTTCCTCCGTGTTGTAGCATGTGTCAAAATTTCTTTCTTTTATAAGGCTGCGTAATATCCATTCTATAGGGCACATTTTGTTACCCAAAGATCAGCTGATGGACAGTTGGGTTATTTCTACCTCTTGGCTCTGAGTCTTGTTTTTGATCCTTTGTGTGAACTTTGATGAGAAATTCAGGATATACCCAAACATTTATTTTTATTTTTATGACAGATTTCTAATCAGGTTGTACTAAGCATGAGTGAAATCAGATCAGTTCATGCAGAAAACAGTCCCAGGGATCCTCACGTTATGACACTGTTCTGTTCTTACAACAGTGACATAACCCAAATTTTGGCGTAAGTCGAAACACACACTAGCCTAAGTCACTTACCTATCCTAACACAGTTGTAAAATCATAATCTAGAATATAAAAACAGAACTGAGCCACAGAAAAAGGAAAATGACATAAATATACTGTACTGTACACTACTGTAGTAACAGAAAAAAAATGACAAAAAGTGAGTTTAAGTAAAATTTCTTACCTTTAATCCTGTGATTGGCTTGCACACTGGAAGGGACATTGCAAGGTGGGAGAGAGTGACTTATTGGGAGGAGGAGGCTGGAGAGACAGGGAACCTGCAGAAGGTGCTGGAGATACTGGGTCAGGTGAATCAGGATTACCTAAGGAACATGCAGGACACACTGGAGATGATTCTACCTGTACTACAGGTCTTTCATCTTGAGAAGCAGCTGATGTAGAGGGTACAGGATCTGCTGCATGCCTCTGTCTTCTTAAAGAATTGTTCCAGCCTTGTCTGGAAGGTTGATGACGTCTTCTCTTCCAAAATCTGCCTATAGCATTCCAAGGCATCCAACTGCTCTGTAGACCTTTCTGAATTTGTCATCACTGGGGTTCTCAGCTTGGAATTTTGTAAACCCATCCTCTACCATAGGAAAACCTTCTGCCAACTCTTGGTAGTAAATCTCTTGGGTGCTGGTGTTTCTCTCTCTTCCTCTTCAATCAGCTGCTTCTTCAGGTGAAGGAGGTCCTCAGGAGACAGCTCCTTCCATGTGATGCCAGTAGCTCTATCACTTAGTAGCCATGATAAAGTCCAAAAGTCGTCAAAGCAACACAAATGGAAACTTGTGCTTTTAACAGTCCAAAATGGTATAGGTAAGCATACTGTGGGGCGCCAACTCCCTCACTCATACAACACATTACTGCGTATTCTTCTGCTGTGTGCGACCAAACTATATAGTTTACCCACATAGTCCGTAAGTATGACACTAATGCCATAAGCCCAGAGGCAGATTGAGGTTGGTTGATGCCCGAGGCGTGGAATAAAATATTGGGCACCTTTAAATAAGAGACAGGGAAAATAAAAATACATGTTAACCATATTTTTAAATAAATAAATAAAATATTATGTACTACTAATGTTAAAATTGCACGTATGAAACCAAACTTGGTGTCATTAGAAAATAGTATGAAGTTGGGCTTTTGCGGGCTCTTCAGAAGTCAGGGTCCAGAGAATGCACCCAGTGCACTCGCTGTTAAATCCACCTCTGCATAAGCTAAAAAACTCATGTCTCAATTTTTTAAACTTTTTATGGGAGTGAGTGTCGTAAACTCGAAATGTTATATGTAGGGACTCTCATAACCCAAGGTCTCCCTGTATAGAAGTTTATCAGAACATTAAAACTAGAATGACTATATGATGCCTCAATTCCAGTTTGGGGTATTTATCCAAAAGAAATGAGAAAAGGATACTGAAGACGTAGCTGTACCTACATGTTAATTGCAACATTATTCACAATAGCCAAGATATGCAAACAACTTTTGTCCAACAGCGGATCAATGGGTACAGAACATGTGATATATATATATATATGTTATATAGATATATAACTTAAATAAGATTTCAGACGTATTCATGCATAGAGAGATAGATATCTTATTCAAGTTTGAGAAATAAGGAAATCCTGCCATTTGTGACAATATGGATGGATATTCAGGGTATTATGCTAAGTGAAATAAATCACACAGAAAAAATAAATTCTTCATGGCATCACTAATATGTGTTATTTAAAAAAAATAAAATAAGAAAGAAAAAAGTCAAACTCATTGGAACAGAAAGTAGAAAAGAGGTTGCCAGCAGCTGGTGGGTGGGAACAGGCAAAGGCTGACAGTGAGTGCAAACTCTGTTATAAGATGAACAGGACTGAGGATCTCGTGTAAAACATGGTGGCTTTGGTCGATAGCACTGCTGTACAACTGAAATATGCTAAGACAGTAGAACTTAAGTGTTCTCTCTCTCACACACACAAAATAGGCATACATGTGATGTGGTAAGTAAAGTATGTTTACTGGATAGAGGGAATCCTATCACAATATATACATATGTTAAATCACTATGATGTCCACTTTAATTACCTTATAATATTGGCATTGGCCAAGTGGCTCAGTTGGTTAGAGTGTTGTCCAGATTCACCAAAATTCTGGGTTTGGTCCCTGGCCAGGGCACATACAGGGATCAACCAATCAACGCATAGATAAGTGGAACAACAAATTGATATTTCTTTCTCACACACATCCTTCCTTTCTCCTTAAAATCAATAAATAAAAATTTTAAAGCCTGACCGGTGGTGGTGGTGCAATGGATAGAGCATCAGCCGGAATGCTGAGGTCCCAGGTTCAAGACTCCAAGGCCACTGGCTTGAGCTCACATTCATCAACGTGATCCCAAGGTCGCTTGCTTGAGTCCAAAGGTCGCTGGCTTGAGCCCAGGGTTGCTGGCTCGGCTTGAGTGCCCTGGTCAAAGTATGTATGAAAAGCAATCAATGAACAACTAAAGTGGAACAACTACGAGCGGATGCTTCTCATCTCTCTCTTCTTGTGGATCTGTCTCTCTAAAAAAAAAAAGTTATAAAATAATTTACATTTCCACCATCAGTGTGTGAGGCATTGCTGGTGGAATGTAAATTAGTACAATTGTTATGGACGAAAATATGGTGGTTACTAAAAAAATGAAGAGTAGAACTAACTTATGACCCAGCAATCCCTCCACTAGGTATCTACCCCAAAAGCTTGAAAACATTGGTATGTAAAGACACATGCACTTGGCCCTGGCTTGTTGGCTCAGTGGTAGAGCCTCAGCCTGGCGTGCAGGAGTTCCGGGTTAGATTCCCAGCCAGGGAACACAGGAGAAGCACCTATCAGCTTCTCCAGCCCTCCCCCTCTCCTTCCCCTCTGTCTCTCTCTTCCCCTCCCGCAGCCAAGGATCCACTGGAGCAAAGTTGGCCCGGGCGCTAGGGATGGCTCTATGGCCTCTACCTCAGGCGCTAGAATGGCTCTGGTTGCAACAGAGCAACACCCCAGATAGGCAGAGCATCACCTTCTGGCGGGAGTCTCCCTGACTGCCTCCCCGTTTTCAACTACAGAAAAATACAAAAAAAAAAAAAAAAAAAAAAAAAGGACACATGCATACCTATGTTTATTGCAGAATTATTCACAGTGACCAAGACATAGAAACAACCAAAGTGCCCGCAAAAGAGGATTGGATAAAGAAAATGTGGTACAATGGAATACTACTCAGCCATAAGAAATGACAATATAGGGTCATTTACGACAACATGGATGGACCTTGAGAACATTATACTGAGTGAAATAAGTAAATCAGAAAGAGCTAAAAACTGTATGATTTCACAGACAGGTGGGATATAAAGCTGAGACTCACAGACATAAACAAGAGTGCAGTGGTTACAGGGAGTAGAAGATGTACGGGAGGAGGTCAGGTGATGGGGAAAGGATGTAAAGAGGGACAAATATAAGGTGACGAAAAACGATTTGGCTTTAGGTGATGATATACAACATAATTGACTATCCAAATGATGGAGTGAAGTTTGCTTGAAATCCATGTTCACTTATTATTCAATGTCACCCTGTTAAAATTAATTTTCTAAATAAAAATAAAATTTTATAAGATAAATCTTACAATTTTATGTTAATTATTCCTTGATAAAACTGAAATTTTAAAGAATCTGTTCCCGTGAGGTGCAGGGACTCGGTGTCTAATTTGATTGCAGTCAGGGATTTCCGAGTTGGCTGAGGTCTCAGGACCAGATGCACCGCCCGGGGTTCCTCCACAGCTTCCAAGGCCAGGCTGTCCTAGGAACCCCTCCAGTGGGGAGGGCGCTGCCACATGATGACAGGTGTCCCACCCTGTTACAAGGTCAACCCTTAGAAAGCAAGTTTGAGTTTGAGGAGACTGATTTACAAATTTTGAAGACAGGTGCCAGTTACACAAATAGAATTGATGCATTAGAGAGAAGACCCAAACAGGGAAACACAGGAAACTAATGAGACAAGTAAGGGCAGGAAAGGCTTCCTCTAGGTCAATGTCAAAAGGGATGAAAAGTAGGAAGAGAAAGCAGAAGGATTTGAATACACACAAATAAATGAGTACATGACATAAAATAAAAGTTTAAAAATTATGTTAGAAAAGCAGGTGACAAATTGGGGAAAATATCTGCAATTTCTACTTATTCAAAAAGAGAAAGTTTTATATTCTAAATACTTTAATGAAGCCACAGTAAGAGGTGGACACCTGCTGCTTCTGGCCAAGAAATTATCATGGGGTCCAGATTTCTGTCCCAGCTCAAACAAGCTTTTAAAATGTGCAACATTCATGAAAAGACACTTTTTAGCCATTTGGAGAGAGAGTGAGCCCTGAGAGGGTCCAGCTCACTGCCCAGACAGAGTCCTGGCCTCGGAACCGGGAGGAGGCTCTGGGGGAGCTCAGCATGTATCTGAGCTGAAGGGACAGTGTTGGCATTGAGGGCACATGGCAGCTGGTGTTTAAGGACAGTGAACTAGAGAGGAGTAGGGTGCAGAGGGCCTCCTGGAATTTTGCTGAGCACCAGTCAGTGCACATAGTGGAGGTGAGAACTGGAGGCTGGGACCCAGGCTGATGGCGCTTTGCTCATCTTCACCGCAAGGCTTCCTTCTACGGTGCTGGGTGCAGCTCCCATCCTTTACCTGGTGAAGATGGAAAAGATCATCGGGAAATGCAACCTGCAGGTTTCCTGGCTCAGGCCCACAATGGGGTCACTGTCACTCACATTCCAGCTTTGCATCAGTGAGAATTCAGGCACAGGCCATGCTCAGCAGCAGCAGGAGCTGGAGAAGACCGTTCCTGGGGAAGCAGCCACTTCCAAGAGTAGCTCTGGAGAAGCACAGGTTTTGTGCAGGATGAGTTTAATGCTGAGGGTCAAGCTCAAGGCAGATACTGTCCCTGTCTCTGTCACCAGGGACATTAGCCTAGGCACTAGTCACCTACCTCTGGGGTGTAACTACTGTTTGTCATGTAGATACAGAAGGTTTTCATTTTCTTTGTGAGAAAGGCAATAATGGCCACCCAGACCAGCAGGTGAATTTACAGTAGACTATGAAAGAACGTGCAGCGAATGGTGCTGTCCTTTCACAGGAGACAGTTACCGTTTACCATGGGAGCTACTCTGTAATGATTGCTCCTGCTGAGCTAGATGGAAAGATGAGGTTCGTTTCCTTCTTTGCGATTTCCTAGTGTTTCACCTGCCCTGCGCAACACAGTCTGGATTTTTGGTTCTTCAACAACCAACAGAGCTTCTTGGTGACCAGCTGAACTTGAGTTTAGAGCTCTGGTGGGGACGCCCTGGTGCTAGGCTGAACGGGCAGCCCCAGGGAAGGCGGTAGGGGTCCTCTCCCACCCCTCCCCCAACTCTCTGTGCAGTATAGCACCTCTGCGCACCCGGACATAGATCCGACCTGATTACAGTTTTCCTGTCTCATCATGTTGTTAATCAACAAAACAAATCTTCACAAGCTGGTAACTGCCACTTGCTCTCATCCCCCACCCTTTTCTGTACGCCAGTGCAAAAGCAAGGAGCAAAACTTGCAACTGAGTCTAGACAAGTATTGTCATATGAGACCTGGCAAAAAGCCTCAACTCACAGCTCTCTGTTTCTGAAGTGGGCCCGCCCCAGGTAGCGCTCAGCCCGGCTGGCGCACTGGGACCCGCAGGGACCATGTGTGACTGTGCCACGGGAGCCTGGTACAGCTGTGACCTGGAGAGGGATTTGAGGGCATAGGGGTGCTCCTTCAAGTGGTACAGGGCAGGCAGACCTTGACCCTTGTCACTAGGTTGCTTGCCAATAGACTTCTGCGGCTGCTTAGTCCCTAGTACGGCTGCATAGTACTGTGGCAATGGAAGAGGAGTGTGTGGACTTCTCACTAGGCAGCATGTTAGGAGTAGATACTGCATAGTGTGTTTTAGGGAATTTCATCTATTGTATTATCTTTCCTTCCTTGCACTCCCTTCCATCCTTGGTGGACAATCTCCTTCATTTCTCTCCCATTCTCACTCCATCTCCCAAACGCATAGACCAGAACCTTAATCACCTCCCTTCCTCCCATCTCTTCTCCCTGTGTGGGAATATGCAGTACTCAATTAGCGATGTCTGCCGGGGGCGGGGGCAGAGGGGAGGTGAGAGCAGTGCCAAGTAAGTGATGTATCTACCACCCGATCCTTGAATTTTTTTTAATTGTAGTAAAATACACATAACATAAAATCTACCATCTTAATCATGTTTAAGTGTACAGTTCAATAGTATTAAGTACAGTTACACTGTTGTGCAATCCATCTTTAGAACTCTTTCGTCTTGTAAAACTGAAATTCTACACCCATTAAATAGCAACCCCTTAGCCCTCATCCTCCAGCCCTGGCAATCATTCTACTTTCTGTTTCTATGTCCTTGACTACATGAGATACATGGGATCAAAAAGCGTTTGCCTTTTTGTGACTGGCTTATTTCACGTAACATAATGTCCTCAAGCTTCATCCATGTAGCATGTGTCAGGATTGCCTTCCTTCCTAAGGCTTAATAATATTCCATTGTATGTATAGACCACATGTGTCATATGTGAATGGACATTTGGGTTACTTCCGTATTTTAGCCACTGTAAATAATGCTACTATTAACATGGTTGTACAAATGGCCAAAGGTTGAACCCACTGATTAAAAATAAGATGTGCTTGTTTAAAATATGTATTGTCTGGAGACCGTCATTCAATTGATCCAGGCTTGCACTCAGAAATCTGTACTTCCAAAAAAGGGCCCTTAGGATATTCTCACAATTGGGCATTTCAGAAATTGCTGTCTAAATCATCAATCAAAGGTCTCTCTACCCTCCACAAAGCCTTTACCTTTGGGTCATAAATGGCCTCAAACTATTTGCTAGGTACCTAATATATCTTGGTCTTTTTTATTTTTGTTTTTTACAGAGACAGAGAGTTAGAGAGAGGGATATACAGGGACCGGCAGACAGACAGGAACGGAGAGATGAGAAGCATCAATCATTAGTTTTTCATTGAGCATTGCGACACCTTAATTGTTCTTTGATTTCTTTCTCATATGTGCCTTGACCGCAGACCGAGTAGCCCCTTGCTTGAGCCAGCCATCTTGGGTCTAAGCTGGTGAGCTTTTGCTCAAACTAGATGAGCCCATGCTCAAGCTGGTGTCCTTGGGGTCTTGAACCTGGGTCCTCGGCATCCCAGTCCGATGCTCTATCCACTGCGCCACTGACTGGTCAGGCTATATCTTGGTCTTATTTTCCCACCTGGATTGTAAATTCATAAAATTTTCTATCTGAACTCAAAGGGGTCATAGGGACCATATAATCTGTTCTACCAAGGATATACCTTAGTTAATTTCAGGACTGAATCTAAATTCACACTTTCCTCTACTTACTGGTGATTTAAATTTTTGTTTTCCCACTGCCAAGGCAGGCTAGCACTTTACTTTTCAGAAAGACAGTGTGACTACTATTGTCTTGGTGAAAGGTTGGGTGCTTATATTTATACCTTCTACTGCTCTGAGAAACCCCGTCAATCAATGTTTAGTACAGCGTCATGAAGTATAAGCTACTGAATGACAAATAAATGTAACCTGTGCCTACCGTAGCGCAAGGTGCCCAAATAATTGCCTTGACTTTTAGGACAAGTTCAAGTCCACATTAGCTGTGAGACCCTGGACCAGTATAACTGTTATTTTATTATACTTTCTTCTTTAAGTCATGAATCATAAGAGCTTGCATTAATTGAACATCATTCACCAGGTGCTATTTAGATGGATTACCTGGATAATTTGATAGGCCTACAAGATAATGAAAGCTTGGATTTTATTTTTTTTCATTTAGTAAGAAGTGGGGAGGCAGAGACAGATTCCTGTATGTGCCCTGAGCAGGATCCCCACGGCAAGGCTAGTAGGGAGCAATACTCTGCCCATCTGGGACGTTGCTCCATTGCTCGGCAACTGAGCTCTTTTTAGTACCTGTGGCACAGGCCATGGAGCCATCCTCAGCACCCAGGTCCAATTCACTTTAATCGAGCCATGGCTGCAGGAAGGCAGGAAAGAGAGAGAGAGAGAGAAAGAGAGAGAGAGAGAGAGAAGCAAGAGGGGAGGGGTGGAGAAGCAGATGGACACTTCTCCTGTGTTTTCTATATAGGAATCAAACCTGGGACATCCACATGCCAGGATGATGCTCGACCACTGAGCAAACCAACCAGGGCTGAAAACTTGGAAATTTTAAGTTGACTTGTCCAGGGTGGTTTGCTAGCAAGTGACAACAAAGCTTGAATTTGATGTCAGGCTGATTTATTAATCCATTTTCTTAATTACTGTGTTATTTTGCATTGATGAAAAGAGAAAGCAAGTAAAATGCTTACCAGAGTGTGTATGTAGTTCATCCAAGAATCTCAGTAAACGGCCATCATCATCTTCACTGCACCAGCCACTAACCCTTCCTTACAGGACTCTTATTATGTACCAGGCATGGTTTTAAGCACTTAACATATATTTATTTGCAAAATAACCCTATGAAGTAGTACTGTTATAATAGATTTTACAGATGAGCAATCTGAGGCACAAAAAGATTATGTAACCCAAAGTTATATAGCTGGTAAGTGTCAGAGGTGGGATTTGAACTAGGGAGTCTGCTCCATACTTAAGCCATTACCCAGTACACTATGCTGTCTTCCATGTGGTAAATAGAACAAAGTACTAATAATAATGATAAGTTGTAAGACCCTCAGAGTCTTTCAACATAATATTTTTCTACATGCTTTTCTTGTGGGCATGCCCTTAAGATAAAAACATATACGATAGTAGATACAAATGTTCTTTTTTATGTCTTCCCTTTCTACCCTCTCAAAATTCTTATATGGTTCAATCTAATGCTATTTCACATCATCTGGTTTCTTAGTCATTTCAGAAGTGACCTCTAGGGAAGGGAAGTTCATGGGATCATTATATCTTTTAAGCTGAGAGAAACTTTTGGAATTCTCCAGGACAGAGGTCTCTAAAATGAAGTGCTTGTACCCTACAGATGACACAAACTTATCCATCAGAGATGGAGAAGAAAATATTGGTATAATACCAAAATTAAGGGCCCTAGTGATCTTCCTATTGCTAAGTCCAATGGACATATCCTAGACATTATCGTAATGACTCCTCAGATCCAGCTGACCCTTCTTGAAGTATTTGTCTCCCTTAACTAAGTGAGGTCACACTCTGGTCCCTTTACTTTGCTTTCTCTGGTTGCTCCGTCTCATCCTCTTTTACAGGTTTCCTATTCCCTGCATTAAAAAAAATTAATGTATGGATTGACGTGGCATCCTCATTTGCTCTATGTATCAGAAGATCATGGACCATGTACAGTGCGTCCCATGTCTAAGGCAAGAGTGAAGCGTCTACAGCAGCATGGACAAAGCTGCCTTCCTTGTTACTTTTTTCCCCAGTATATTTATGAATGCTTTTATAAGTTAAATTACGTTCCAGAAAAAGATATGTTAATATCCTAAGTTCCAGATCTCAGAATGTGACTTATTTGGAAACAGGGTCATTGTAGATGCATTTAGTTAGGTTAGATGGCATCATATTGAATTAGGATGGCACACCTAATATAGCTGGTATCCTTATTAAAAAAGAGAGAGAGAAAGAGAGACAGAGAGAGAGAGAGAGAGAGAGAGAGACACTCTGAGAGAAGACAGCTATGGGGTGAGGGAACACATCGCAATGAAGAATCAGCAAGCCAGGAATGCCATGGATTGCCAGTGAGCAAGAGGTGAAGAATGATTCTTTCCTACAGGTAGCAGAGGGAGTGATATAACAGCCACAGAAAACTAATACATGTGCCTACTTATATTTGTGAATCCTGTTTCCCCATTTACATGAAAGTACCCTCACTTAATGGGTACTCTGCAAAGACACCTCCAGTTGAAGATTATGCAAGCAGGGTGGACCACATGGGCACAGCGGCACTGCCCCACCCCACTGTCACCACTATGTGGGAAAAATAAAAACAGCTCCATCAAACCTGGTAAGGAGTCAGCCAAAAACATCTTGAATTATAAGATATTTGATCTATAAATATTGTTTATGATTATTCTTATAATAAATGAATCATATCAAATCATATTTTGATTTGAGGCAATAGCTGATGATAGCATTGAGCCATCACAATCAGCAGGATATTTTTTTTTATTAATAGAATCCATCTTTATTAAATCTTTCAAGTTATCTGTCAATACAGAAAAGCCCAGGCTTTTTTTTTTTTTTTTTAATTCTCCTGGTGTTGTGATTTTTTTTTATAAATAAATTTTTATTTTAATGGGATGACATCAATAAATCAGGGTACATATATTCTAAGAAAATATGTCCAGGTTATCTTGTCATTCAGTTCTGTTGCATACCCATCACCCAAAGAGAGATTGTCCTCCGTCACCTTCTATCTAGTTTTCTTTGTACCCCTCCCCCTCCCCCTCTTCCTCCTTCCCTCCCCCTGCCCCCCGTAACCACCACACTCTTCTCCATGTCTCTTAGTCTTGTTTTTATGTCCCACCAATGTATGGAATCCTGCAGTTCTTGTTTTTTTCTGACTTACTTATTTCACTCCGTATAATGTTATCAAGATCCCACTATTTTGTTGTAAGTGATCCGATGTCATCATTTCTTATGGCTGAATAGTATACTATGGTGTATATGTGCCACATCTTCTTTATCTAGTCTATTTTTTTTACAGTGATTAAAGCCTTTAAGCAAACTCTTGGCCAATACAACAAGAATCCATAAAAGAGTAGTGTCCTTACACATATTCTTTATTTTATCTTTACCTCATCCTCTAAATATTTTATTTTTATGCTTTCTAATACTATATGCACTATTTCTTTAATTAAAGGATGTATTTGTACTTCATAAATGAAAGCCTAAATAACTGCCTATCTAGTGAGAATCCATGCTCATGTTTTCAAATTAATGGGGTCCAGGATCAAATCTGGAGGCCCCCGATTTAGCCAACACTCACCCATTTTTTATGCATAAGGAGAAAGGTCCAGGGTGGTTGTGTGAATAGGTTACTGTGGTCAGAACTTGAACTTGGGTTTTCTGACTCCAGGCCAGGGTGAGACTCCAGAAATGCTCTCTTCCTCAAAGCTGTAGTGAGATGCACTCATTGCCCTGTCTTAGCCTCACGAGGCCTTGGGAGATTTTGAGTAAGATGCTCTTGCTTAGCAAGGCTTGTGGAAGCACAGGCGTTCCAGCAGGCTGATATGGGCATGAGTTCTGGCTCTGCTACCCAGTTGTTGTGTGACCTGGGGCAAGTAAGTGACCTAACCTCTTCAATCCTTACTTTCCTCAATTATAAGATGTGAAAAATTGTGCTTATTGCATAGAATTGTTTTTAATGAATAAATTAAGTAATGTCAAGTGTAAATTACACCTTCCTTAAAGTCTAATTGCAATAGTAATAGTTGATTGCTATTGAGATTATAAAGGTGCAGGAGATGTACTTCTGTCTTATGTATGGAGTGTTCCTGGGACTGAGGGTTAAGACCTATGTCAAGATAAGACTATGAGGATTGCCTGGCTGGGCAGGTGGCACAGAGGTGGTTTGATGCTGCTTGTGGCACCCAGCCCAGGAACCAGTGATGGCTTCTGTGGGCTGATATTGACCAGGTGAAGACCTGCGATTCTCACAACGTTTCTCTGATCCCAGGTCACATTTTTGGTGTTATGCTGAGTGAAATAAGTTAGTCAGAGAAAGACAAATACCATATGATTTCACTTATATGTAAAATCTAAAGAGCAATATGCCTGAACAAGCAAACAGAAACAGACCCATAGATACAGAGAACAGAGTGACGGTTTCGGGGGTTGGAGAGAGTCAGGGGGATTGGGTGAAAAATACAGATTGGTGCCCTGGCCGGTTGGCTCAGCAGTAGAACATTGGCCTGGCATGTGGAAGTCCTAGCTTCAATGCCCAGCCAGAGCATACAGGAAACGTGCCCACCTGATTCTTCACCCTTACCTCTCTCCTTTCTCTCTATCTTTCTCTTTCTTTCCTGCAGCCAAGTCTTCATTGGAGCAATAATTTTCCGGGCCACTGAGGATGGCACCATGGCCTCTGCCTCCGGCACTAGAATGGCTCTCGTTGCTATGGAGCAACACCCCAGATGGGCGGAGTATCGCCCTCTAGTGGGCATCGGGTGGATCTGGTCAGGTACATATAGGAGTCTGTCTCTCTGCCTTCCTGATTCTCACTTCAGGGGAAAAAAATACAGATTGATATTAATACCAATATCGATTGGAAGTTAAAAAACAGTCATGGGTATGTAAAGTAGAACATAGGAAATACGGTCAATAATACTCTAATAACTATGCTCAGTTGCAGTTGGGTACTTGAAGTATCAGGGAACACTTAGTAAAGTATATGGTAATCTAATCCCTAAGCTGTACACCTGAAACTAATATAAAGTGATATTGAATATAAACTGTAATTGGAAAAAATTTAAAATTAAAAAAAATCGCCATGGCTCATTGAGAGTCACATTATTTCTCTTGTCTCAATCACAGGCTAATGTCTTGATGGAGAAGCCTCTTTCTTACCTCAACCCACTCTTCAGTCCACTGTCATCTGGATTTTATGTATGTACCTTATGTACGTACCCTTATGTATGTACCTTCTGATTCTGTATTTTAAATATTCACATTTAAAAATAAATCTCTCCTCTCCTTATCTCTCTCTCACACAAAAAAAACCTCTTTGCTCATTTAAATTTATCCAAATGAAATCTAAATACCATAGGACTTGATACTCATCATTATTTTTTTTAGTATATAAGTATGTTCTTTCTTAGCATTTGGATGTTTACATATCTATTCTTTTTGAATTTATATATCTATTCTGCTTAACTCCACAAAAGTTTACTGTAATGTATAATTGTTTATGCTTGAAAGTTTTTCTTCTATTAGTTTTAATAAATTTAATAAATTATTATTTTATTTTTTTAGAGAGAGGACAGGAGAGAGACAGAGAGTCAGACACATTGATCTGTTCCTGTATGTGCCCTGACCGGGGATCAAACCCACAGCCTTTGCATATCAGGACAACACTCCAACAATCAAGTCATCAAGCAGGGCTTGAGTGTTTTTTATTGATCATCCTAGCATGTTATTCTAAACCAGAAACTGCATTGATTAAAATTGAATTCTTACTTCATATCCTGTAATCATAAAACTCTTAAGTATTGAAAATTCTTCTTGATTGAAATGTTATAATTATTAGTAGTACAGAAATCTGCTATTAGTATGCATCACAATGCCACAACTGTGCTAATGGTCATAAAATGTAAAAAATGTTTTGAAAATACATCTTACAAATGACATGATTGGGGCTTTAACAAATAGTTTGTGCGTTTATGGGTGAATATTGCTCATTCCTAGAAAGTGGCGAGGGGCAGCATCAATTCTGTTTCTACTTTTTATAAATGCAAATAAAAATTCACATACAAATAAGTAGTTATGGAAGGAGATTCACACTATCAGTTTGCCTTGGGTGGATGACTTGGTTGGTTAGCTTGTCAGCCCGAAGTGTAGAGGTTACTGGTTCAATCCCCAGTCACAGCACATACAGGAACAAATTGATTTTTCTGTCTCTTTCTCTCTCTCTCTCTTCCTTCATCGCTCACTAAAAGCCAATAACTAAACATTTAAAATTATATGAGTTTGAATTCCTTCATGATTATATGACATGTCAAATAGTAAAATATTACAAAATTTATTTTAATAATTTTAATACTGATACCTCATTTGACAATGCAGTTAGTTCCTCTCTCAATTTTGTTAAAAGAAACTGGAAATGTCCTAACTTGTCAAGTCTTTTTTATCCAGTTGTGATATTTACCCTCTTGATTTCTTAGAGTTTTATTGAAAAGTATTTATTAATTGTTACAGGATTATTATTAATTACTTGGCAGCGGTTCTCTACCTGTGGGTCGCGACCCTGGCGGGGTCGCCTAAAGCCATCAGAAAATACATAATGCATATCAGGTATTTACATTCCGAATCATAACTGTAGCAAAATTACAGTTATGAAGTAGCCACTAAAATTATTTTTTGGTTTGGGGTCACCGCAACATGAGGAACTGTATTGCGGGGTCACAGCATTAGAAAGGTTGAGAACCACTGACCTAAAGGTATTATTTTTTCTTGTAAATGATTGAGAAAATAAAAACATTGGTTAATTAAATAGATATTACCAATCCAATATTTTTTAAATGAAATGCAGATACTTTAAATGTATTTATATGAAACTGTGTAGTTACAGATTTTAATTTATAAAACATGGTCATACCTCATCAGCCAAATCTATATGCCAGAAAACATCTGAGTTCATTTTCTAATTCTAGCAGCCGTCTCTGTGATAGCTCTCTGCCTCTGGGCCCCAGTTCTAGTAAAGAAAGCCAGAGAAGGGCCCCAGGAGCGCGTGGCCGGGTGAAACAGGCCGGTGCTGCAGCCTGTGCTTTGCTCATGGCCTCAGGAGCCTCGCTTCCTTTGATGCAAGTCAGGGATAGAGGAGCAAGGACGTTTGGTAGGAGCTCTCCCAGCCTGGCTAGCAGACCTCATCTCTAATGCCCCAGTTGGTCCCTCACAGAACACATTTAACACCAAGAGAGGCAGCAGCCCTGCCAGGTGCCTTGCAGGACAGTGACATCCACACTCTCCTTTTGTTTAGGGCCCTGGTGGATGAACACCCTGGGCCAAGTTCCATGGGAAGAGTCAGGCTGGGTGAGGGGACTGGCGTTTCTAGTGAGCCGGGGTGACCATGTGCAGGGAGGTGGCAGAGACCATGAGCAGGGACTGACAGACTGACAAGAAACCTGTAATATAAAGTAGCCACACAGAGGTCAGTGTCAGAAAGAGGGACGGGGGAGTAGGAAATCTGAAACTTGATTTCCTTAAACTATTCACTGCTGCTGATCCTGTGCAGAAGTTTCTAGTCCCCTCAGGATGTACCAACCTCCATGAAGCCTCCTAGGCCAGGGAGCTGACCTCGCTGGAGTCTGGGTTGAGGATGACAGAGGGGTTGGGGAACGGACGAGGTACCAACCGAGTCCCTGCTGGTCCTGGGTCCAGCCTCGATTTGAGAAGCTTCTGCAGGGCCTGGAGGAGTGTGGGGGAACTGCAGGCTGACCTGGACGATCCTCCCTGGTGACAGAGAATGCCCTTTGTCCACTCAGGCAAAGCTTTTCACTTTTCTATTTTCTCAGGAAATTTCAAAGCAAACCATTAACATTTATTTAATCAAGGCTCATCCAAGGCTGTCTGGGGACAGGGTGGTTTGCACAAAATGCATATTGAGGGACCTCTTGAGTGTCTTCCTTTTGAGAGCAAGACTTTCTGCTCCATTTGGGGAACTTCTGGTGTGTAATCATCTATTCTGAACCTCCATGAATCAGCTCTTTAATTAATCTCTTGGCTTTGTAGGCTACATGAAGCCCAAGCAGTCGGCCCCTCTCTCTCAGCTCTCTAGGGAAACACAAGAGAAAGAGAGACGTCTTCAGATGCACCCCTCTCCCCATCTCCTCCTGTGTAGACATTTTCCAGTTTGGGTCAAGGAGAATTCACAAACCATTGCCGTTTGAGTTGTTTGCTCAGTTAGAACAATATGCTCATTATTCAATTAAGTTTTATTTCCTCATATGTAAAACACAGTAGATTTCACCTTGTCATCCCCAAATTTCAATGTCAAGTTTCTCTTAAGTATAAACTAAAACAAAAGTGCCACATGGCAATGGTCAGCTGGCGCTAAGCAGTGCCTCGTTAGATGGTGGTGTGAGCTCTCTGATTGGCCATAGCCCCTGCCCCACCACTGACATTTCCTTACCTGTTCTCTGCAGCAATCTGAATTTGTGACCTCCAGATAAAGATTTATTGAGGCATTTTATTAATTTCTCAAATAAATATTAATTGAGTACAGATGATGGCTAGCCAAACTCACTAAAATCCCTGACTGCAAGGAGCTTACATTCCAGTGTGGGAAGACAGACAATAAACAAGTACAGCCGTGCGCCACTTAATGACACAGGCCTTCAGTTAAGAAATGCCTGCTGAGAGAGCTGGCCTCAGCATGAAGACATTTGCGAATAGAGAAACAAATGAGATGCTCTAACCTCAGAGATTCTAACCATGGATGGAGTATTAGTGAAACATGTCCAAGATACAGAAACTTGTAAATGTGGATCCTCAAGGTACGAACCAGACTTTTAGAAGAACTTACTTTTTTCTAAGACTCCCTACTCCTGGCCTTGAGGCTGGGTTCACAGGTGGTAACCTCAGGATAGTTCCACAAGGTTGCAGACATTCCTAGAATGTTTCTCCCTGAATTAATCTTATAGATAAATATTGTAAAAGAGCTTTTTCACTGCTTTGTTTTACTGCCAGGCTTCCCCTCCTTTCTATTCCCCAATCAGTGTATAATTTTGTCTTTAAAAGCTGATTTAAAACTGTGTTCAGAGCCGCACGATTTGAATGACTTATGGTAAGTCTCCGTGAGGTCACCGGCTTTAAAATAAGACTCCTTAATGTGGCTACTTAATTGTGTGACAAAACGTCTGTTTCTCGCTGTTCCAATACAACAGAAGCTCCTTGGCTGGTTCACACATGCTGACGATTCTGGGAACTGGGCCTATCATCTGCCTTCTACAGTTATCGGCAGGTGGCCAATCTTACTGATCCTGCAGTTCTTGTGTCCTAATTAGAGCCCTAATTTTCCATCGCCCCCACACCCAATTATTTTAAAGTGAATAGCAGACTTATGTTGTTGTAATGGAACAGCACTTTTTTTTTTACAGAATATTTTTCTGTTTATCACACTGTGGAAAATTTGAAAAACAATAGGATAAAAGTATGAAGAAACAAAAATCACTTGTATTTTACTACATAGAGATAATTACCATTATCTACCAGAGATACTTGACCATTTTGGTGTATTTCCTTCTAGTCTTTTCTTTCCCCTGTGCCTAAATATAGACTGTATTTTCTAGTTTCATTGAAGTTGTTGCTAATTTCTTTAAGTGTACTTAAGACATGATGCTTTTACGAGCAAGTTTAATGTTTTCTTCTCTATTATGTTGTAGCAAAACCAGCGAGAATATACAGACGTTCTCCACACCAAAGTTCAAATTTAAATGAGTCTTTATTCAAAGTCCAGACCACACAGACCTAAATCATTCAAATCATGCGGCCCCGAACACAGTTTGAAGTCAGCTTTTAAAGACAGAACTACATACTGATTAGGGTATGGGGAGGAGGGGAAGCCTAGCAATAAAACAAAGCAGTGAAACAAGCTCATTCATGATGCTCATCTATAGGATTAATTCAGGGAGAAACATTCTGGGAACACCTGCGACCTTGCAGAACCAGCCCAATGCCGCAGTCTGGGAAACTAACCTCAAGGCCAGGGGTAGGGAGTCTTTTAGAAAACGTAAGTTCTGCTAAAAGTCTGTTTTAGAGAAAGTAAGTTCTGCTAAAAGTTACTTATGCGAAGAGCCTTTTCTATATTTCAGTTTCTCATTGTAATTCTAGAAAGGATGTGGGGAAGATATTCTCTTATTACATGTGAGAAATCAAGGTCCACAAGGCCAACTAATTTTTCTCAAGATTGCACCAGTGGCCCAGGACTCTCATTTGTAATTCAGGGGATTTTTTTTTATGCCAGTCCACACTGTATATAGAAGCACGACCCATCAGTGGGACAGCCCAGGATTATTTATGGCTATGGGACTGACTATTTCCTTCTCCATCTCCAGAAAGTTTAAGCCAGAGAGGAAAGACCCACTCACCTCCCGGTGCAGGAAGGGTGGGGATAGGGGGTGAAATGCCACCAGTTATGGGGCAAGCCAACAGCATCTACACAATGTCCTTTTGTTAGGCACTTGGTTATTTTACCATATACTATGACCTTTGACCTCCAAATCCTTACCTACCCATGCCCCCTTCTAAGGGAAGCTGCCCAGCCATCCCTTCTGCTGCCTCAGCTACTGGGCTGTGCCAGGGGTACCCTGTGCCTCAGTCCCATCCAATTGGTAGCCTAGGGGGGAGCGGTCTGACATAGGCATCACCAGGCCTCCATGGATTATGGTTATGATCTGGTAAAAAAAAAAAAAAAAAAAAGATGAACAAGAGAAATCAGATACTATTTCTCAGGAATATGAACCACTAAACTTGGGGGGTGGGTTTACCAGAGATCTGCAGAAGCAGAGGGGACAGAGCCATGGCCAAAGCCACATGGCAAATGAGATTGTGAGGGAGAAGAAAAAATGCACATGTTGGCAGAGAGAAAAGAACTGTGTGGGTCACGGAGACAATCAGCAGTGCCATGGAGGGGAGAGGAGAGAGAGAGAGGCCTGAGCCCAGAGCTGCTTGTCCTGGGGTTTTCAGGTGCACTTCCAGCCACTGTGCATCTGGCCATAAATTTCTTAACCCCTACACTCCCTGGAGGTAACTTGCTTGGGTCTCTCATCCTTGCAAATAAACAAAGCAACCTGTTTTTTATTTTTTATTTATTATTATTATTATTATTTTGTATTTTTCTGAAGCTAGAAACGGGGAGAGACAGTCAGACAGACTCCTGCATGCGCCCGACCGGGATCCACCTGGCACGCCCACCAGGGGGAAACACTTTGCCCACCAGAGGGAGATGCTCTGCCTCTCCGGGGCATCGCTCTGCCATGACCAGAGCCACTCTAGTGCCTGGGGCAGAGGCCAAGGAGCCATCCCCAGCGCCCGGGCCATCTTTGTTCCAATGGAGCCTTGACTGCAAGAGGGGAAGGGAGAGACAGAGAGGAAGGAGAGGGGGAGGGGTGGAGAAGCAGATGGGCGCTTCTCCTGTGTGCCCTGGCTTGGAATCGAACCCGGGACTTCTGCACGCCAGGCCAACACTCTTACCACTGAGATAACCGGCCAGGGAACAAGGCAACCTGTTTTTATAGTAACTACAGCCTGATATGCGGGTAGACCTTCTGGAAGGCCCTGCTTACCCTCCCATTTTTCAGATGAGAGACCTGGACTGCAGGGGGAGTGACCTTGCCCACAGTCAGCAGCTCTCCCGACTCCAGCCCAGGTTCCTTGCTGTCTCCAGGCCACAGAGTCCTTGATTTCTTTTTGCACCAGCTTTGGCTTCCCACCCTGTCATTGTGCATGAGGGCTGGGCTATTGCTCTCTACACTTTTTAGTCCCCCGTCCCCCACACCCTGCCCCGGCTTTTAAGAAACAATTGGCCCAAAATGTGGTTGTATTATTTCACCAAGCAGAGTTGATAATCACTGTCCTTGCCATCTTATTTTGGAAAAGTGACAATTTTACCCAATATAAACACAGTCCTCCATGGGAGGTGAGATGCCAGATATCAGTTCTCTTTTTTCAGTTTGTATTTTCTAATTTCTTTTCTTTATTATTTTTACTGTTTTTATGCATGTGTTTTGTAATCTAGCAAACTTTTATGTTTCTGTGATCTTTTCCTCCCTTGGAGACACCATAGGCACAGTGGAAAATAAGGTGACCAATCGTCCTCCTTTAGGGAGGACAGTCCTTCTTTTGTAAGTTCCGTCCTCCCTAAAAAGTGTCCCCTTACATGTCCTCCTTTTTGATATTGGATGACTAATCTGTAAATGTTCGTATCTGATTGATGCAGAGTCAACCCATTGCGTGTGATGTGATGTATTTGTATCTAAATGAGTACTTTTTTCTTAGAATTATTATTAAAATTAGTAGGCATGTAAACAAAACTACAATATAAAATGTTACAAATGTTTATATTATGCATTTATCATATTGTAGTATATTATTGTTGCAATGAATAAAATGTTTCTTTTATTTACAATATTGTTTTCTTCTATATATTTTTGTCCTCCTTTTCATTTTAAAAGTTGGTCACCTTAGTGGTAGAAGGATTTTATGTCACCACTGGGCCTTTCCTGGTTTGCGGGGTTTTCTCCCAGTATTTCAGTTAAGTGGACATGATATAACTGTTCTTTCCCCTTGCACAGTTGTAGGGGGATCTGGGTTCTAAAAGGAAAGGTCCCAGAGCAAAGAAAAGACCAGAATTCTAGGAGCAATCACTCAGGGACACCTTTCCTTGATTCCTAACAGGAGTAAAAATATATGGAGAACCAGAGTCTGTGGTCTGGGCGGGGAGTCCTCTCTGCTCAGCTCCTCTCAAAGGCTGGATGAGATGGAGGGTATTCGGGTGTTTCCTAACCTGTTGGCCTGTAGAGCTGTGGGGCATCGAACCTGGTAAGTGCCCATCTATCCCTGAAGGGCCCTGCAGGTGGACTTCCGTGTCCTCCTGCGCATGTGCGATTTTTGTGCGCGCGCACTGCCACCTCGTGCTCCGTTCAGTGTCGGTGCCCAAGCCCGTGCTGTCGCTGTCCCTGCTTCCCACACTTTGGTTTCCGTTGAGAGAGGAGGTCCGGGTGTGCGGGCCTGGACGCTTGTCTGTCGGGTTGCCGCCCAGAGAGTTCGGGGCTGGGTGGGTAATGGCGCACACGGACAGGCGGAGTTTCCAGTAGTGACTCCTGACTGCGACCCTGTGGTCCGCGGGCCAGGCCCATGGAGAGGGCGGCGCGGGTGCGCGGTCCTGCCTCGACCCCTCTGCATGGCGGAGGCCCGCAAGCACGAGGCGCGGCACAGTGAGTCCCGGTGGGTCAAGGTGTCCAGGCAGAGGCAGTGCTCAGGAACGAATTTCGAGAGGAGCGTCCGCGTCTCACGTCCCGGATCGTCGGGAGTGGCGGTGCAGATCCTCGAGTCCGAAGAGGTAGGTCTGCGTGTACGGTACGCAGTCAGGTTTGGATCGCCCCGCCAGGGGGTGAGTAGGGGCGGGAGACTCACCCTGGACCTGGCGGTGAGCAGGGGCGGGGTACTCGCCCCAGACGGAGGACACGAGAGTCGGTAAGAGGGAGCTTTTTTATTATTATTTAGACAATTGATTTTAACGGGGTGACATTGATTAATTTGTGTACATAGATTCAGAGAAAACGTCTCCAGGTCATTTTGACATTTGATTATGTTGTATACCCATCACCCAAAGTAAAATTGTCTTCTGTCACCTTCTATTTGTTTTCTTTGTGCCCCTCCCCTCCCCCATCACCTTCCTCTCTTCCCGTCCCCTCCCCCTGGTAACCACCACACTCTTCTCCATGTCCGTGAGTCTCATTTTTGTGTCCCACCTATGTAGGGAATCATACAGTTCTTAGGTTTTTGTGATTTAATTATTTCACTCAGTGTTGGAGAAGATATGGAAAAAAAGGCACCCTCATTCACTGCTGGTGGGAATGTGAAGTAATATAACCATTATGGAAGAAGGTGTGGTGGTTCATCAAAAAATTAAAAATAGAACTACCATATGACCCAGCAATCCCTCTAGTTTATACCCCCAAAACTCAAAAACATTGGTACGTAAAGATACATGCAGTCCCATGTTCATTGCAGCATTGTTCACAGTGGCCAAGACATGGAAATAACCAAAATATGTAAACGTATAAGGGGATTTCTCCCCACCTTTTATTTAATGGAGGCCAACTATTGTGACAAGGTACCAAGAAACTGTAAAACTGTTAGCACCATTTTGTATGCCTTCTGTAATCACTTGTATGCGTTCTGTAATCGCTATTTTGAAATTTTTAGTGTTTTTGTAAGTGAAAGCTTACAAACAGCTAAACCACAAGTTGTGCTGTTGGCAAGATGTTTTAACAAGTCAGGGATCTGCACAGTAGGGACTTCCTAATAAGCTAACCGCTAGTTCTGCTTCTGTAAGCTGCTTGCACATGCTAAACTTCCATATCTAGACCCTGTGGATTTCGCCTTTATAAAATCTAGTCCCCAATACTTTGGTGCTGCATGATTTGGAGTTGTAACTCCCTTGCAGCCAGCCAGTTTAATAAACCTCCTCTTGAAATTCTTCTGTAATTTTGGTGTCTTCCTGGAACTCGCTGGTCACTTTATAACACTATTAGAAAAGGGAGTCTATGTTTATCTTCACCAATGAGAATAACATCTAATTACCTCTGATTGTTTTTGGAGTTACAATGGTTCAAGTGTGTGTTTCTGAGTGTTCACAGCATTTCATTGTATTGAGTTTCTTTGGTGGTTCTTGTGCAAGCGGTTCCACTCTTGGCAAGCCAGGTTACTCGTGACTTCAATGACTTGTTTCTTCTCTACCAGGTCCACCGTGAACAACCCCTACACTTTTCCAAGAACAGCGGAAAATACATAAATCCGAGGTGAACTTTCTACTCTGCTTTGTGATGCCTTTGAGGAGATTTAGAAAAATGCATGCTTTAAAATGGGAACATAAAAATAGATTTTCTTAAGTTATATAAAAATGTAATTATTAGTGTGTCAGATCAGCACCAAGTATCTTTGTGAAGTTCACATATATGGATGGTATGACACTTTTGGGTTTTTGAAGTTGAGCTGCCAATATGACCAGTGTCCTAGGCATCCAAAGGAAAAGGAAAATATGGCCTTGGCGGGTGGCTCAGTGGTAGAGCATTAGCTGGCATTTGGACATCCCAGGTTTGATTTCTGGTCAGGGCACACAGGAGAAGTGACCATCTGCTTCTCTCCCTCTCCCCCCTTTCTCCCTCTTCCCCTCCTGCTGCCAGTGGTTCTCTTTTGGTTCAAGCATCACCCTGGGTGCTGAGAATAGCTCGGTTGGTTCGAGCATCCTGCAGATGGTGACTGCCAGGTGGATCCGAGTGGGGGTGCATGCAGGAGTCTGTCTCACTATCTTTCCTTCTATCATCCATTACATGCTATAGACAAGAAGAAGAGAAGTTTTTATTTGTGGGATGTAAAGGTTTTCTAGGACTTAGAAATTGTTCTGTAATAAAGTTGATATAAGATCAACTAGCTTTCATAATGAAAACTAGTGAATCATTGTGACACACGGCTTATACTCAGTTTTTTAAGCAGAGATCCTGCTTACAAAAGCACCAAGGAGAACTTGGTGCTCATGATTTTTTCAGGCACCAAAATATTGTGATCCAAATATACACATGTCCATCTTTACTGTTTAAGGATAAAAGTGAAGTCATTGGGCAATGACCTGCTCTTCTCAAATATTTCTGTTAGTCAGATTATTTGGTTGCCCAGTGTAAAGTTGGGGTTTTACTGGGCCCTTCAGAAGTCGGGGCCCCGGGCACATGCCTGGTGTGCCTGCCATTAAATCCTCCTCTGTCTGTTGGAAAAGATTAACAAAGAGCTAATGATAGTCAAATTAAATGAACATTTTGCACTTTTTTTTCTTTATGTGACCATTTATCTGCCTTTGACATCTGTTAGTTCCAAACTGGTATTTTCTCCTTTTACTTGGCTTCTAAGATGTTTACCCATAAATATATCTGTATTTATCCTTGAACAATAAGAAGTCTTTCGAAAACTTCAAAGCGGCTATACTAGGTAAGGAGATCACAACTGGAAGAAGCCTATAAGTCATACAGAGAATAATGGGTAGGTAGAGAAGCATAAGTCATATACTTCAACAAGATAAGTCCTCAGAAAAAGTTGTGGATGAATCAGAAGTAATCAAATTACCAGATGCAGAGTATAAAATAATGACGTTGGGATGCTTAAGGATCTCAAAGCTACAATGGCTACACTTAATGAACACCTCAATAAAGAAATTGTAAGCATCAAAAAGGACATGGAAATCATAAAGAAGAACCTGACAGAAATGAGAAACACAATATCAGAATTGAAGACTACACTAGAAGGAATTAAAAGCAGGCTGGAAGAAGCAAAGGATTGAATCAGTGACTTAGATGACAAGATAAGTAAAAATACAGTAGCAGAAAAAGAAAAGAGAATCAAAAAGTCCGAGCAAACCTTAAGAGAGCTCTGTTACAACATGAGGAGAAACAATATCTGCATAATAAGGGTTCCTGAAGAGGAGAGAAAGAACAAGGACTAGAGAAGCTCTTTGAAGAAATTATAGATGAAAATTTCCCTAAATTGATGCAAGAAAGAGTCACACAAGTTCATGAAGCATAGAGAACTCCATTAAAAAAGAAACCAAAGAGACCCACCCAAGGACATACCATAATCAAAATACCAAAGCTTAGAGATAAAGAAAGAATATTAAAAGCTCTAAGAGAAAAACAGTCTATCACCTACATAGGAACACCCATAAGGATGACAACCAACTTCTCAACAGAAACACTTGAGGCCAGAAGGGATTGGCAAGAAATATTCAAAGTAATGCAGAACAAGAACCTACAACCAAGACTTCTTTATCCAGCAAGACTATTGTTTAAAATTGAAGGAGAAATAAAAAGCTTCTCAGACCAAAAAACAAAAACAAAAAACAAAACCCCTCAAGGAATTCATCATAACCAAACCAATGCTGTAAGAAATGTTAAGGGGCCTACTGTAGACAGAACAAAGCGGGAAAAATAGATATTTATATAGTAAAAGAGGAATATAGATTTACAGAAAAAGTGGCAATAAACAACTAAATATAAATAATAACCTTAAATGTAAATGGATTAAATGCTCCAATCAAAAGACATAGGATAGCTGAATGGATAAGAAAACAGGACCCATACATATGCTGTCTACAGGAGACCCACCTCAAAACAAAAGATACACATAGACTAAATGTAAAAGGATGGAAAAAAATATTTCATGCAAATGGAAATGAAAAAAAAAAGCTGGGGTAGCAATATTTATATCTGACAAAATATACTTTAAAACAAAGACAATAATAAGAGATAAAGAAGGTCACTACATAGTGATAAAGGGAGCAATCCAACAGGAAGAGATAACCATTATAAATATCTATGCACCTAATATAGGAGCACCTAAATATAGAAAGCAGATTTTGATGAACATAAAGGGAGAAATCAATAGCAATACTATAATAGTAGGGGATTTCAATACCCCACTAAGATCAGTGGATAGATCCTCAAGAAAGAAAGTTAATAAATAAACAGCAGAATTAAGGGACATACTAAATCAACTGGATTAAATAGATATCTTCAGAACCTTTCACCCTAAAGCTTCTGAAGACCACATATTAGGGCATAAAATGAGTCTTAACAAATAAAGAAGATTCGAACCATATCAAGCATCTTCTCTAACCACAATGGCATGAAACTAGAAATCAACTACAATAGGAAAGCTGAAATACACTCAAACACTTGGAAACTAAAGAACATGTTATTAAACAACAAATGGGTCAACAATGAGATCAAAGAAGAAATAAAACATTTCCTTGAAACAAATGAAAATGAGCATACTACTCAAAATCTGTGGGACACAGCAAAAGCAGTCCTGAAAGGGAAGTTCATAGCATTACAGGCATCCTTAAGAAACTAGAAAAAGCTCAAATAAAGAACTTAATCCTGCAACTAAAGGAACTAGAAAAAGAACAGCAAGTAAAGCCTAGAGGAAGTAGAAGGAAGGAAGTAATAAAGATCTGAGCGGAAATAAACGACATAGAGAGTAAAAAACAACACAGAGGATCAATGAAACCAAGAGCTGGTTCTTTGAAAAAGTAAACAAGATCTATGAATTTTTAGCCAGACTCCCCAAGAAAAAAAGGGAAAGGACTCAAATAAATAAAATTAGAAATGAGTGTGGAGAAGTAACAATGAACACAGCAGAAATACAAAGGATTGTAAGAAAATACTATGAAGAACTGTATGCCAAAATATTAGACAACTTAGGTGAAATGGACAAATTCCTTGAAAAATATATTTCAAACATCAATCTGGAAGAATCAGAAAACCAAAACGGACTGATTACAACAAATGAGATCAAAACAGTTCTCAAAAAACTCCCAAACAAAAACCCTGGGCCAGATGGCTTCACAGGCGAATTCTACCAAACATTCAAAGAAGAACCAACTTCTATCCTTCTCTGCACCTAAGATAGGAGCACCTAAATATATAAAGCAGTTTTGATGGACATAAAGGGAGAGATCAACAGCAATACTATAAGACTAGGGGATTTCAATACCCCACTAACATCAATGGGGTATTGAAATGAATTTCAAAAAATTCAAGAGGAGGGAAAACTCCCTAGCTCCTTTTGAGGCAAGCATACTTTTGATTTCAAAGCTAGACAAAGACAACATAAAGAAAGAAAACTATAGGCCAATATCCCTGATGAATTTAGATGCTAAAATTCTCAACAAAATATTAGCAAACCGGATCCAGCAATACATGAAAAAAATCATACATCATGATCAAATGGGATTTACTTTGGGGAGGCAAGGCTGGTACAATATTTGCAAATCAATCAATGTTATTCATCACATAAACAAAAGGAAGGAGAAAAACCACACGATAATTTCAGTAAATACAGAAAAAGCATTTGATAAAATCCAACACCCATTCACAATCAAAACTCTCAGCAAAGTGGAAATACAGGGAACATACCTCACCATGATAAAGGCCATCTATGAAAAACCCACAGCCAACATCATACTCAATGGGCAAAAATTAAAAGCAATCCCCTTAAGATCAGAAACAAGGCAGGGGTGCTCCC